>NC_083698.1:51215000-51372500 GCF_033118175.1 Dama dama | reverse complement strand
GGCTCAGCTGGTAAAGAACCCGCCTGCAATTCAGGAGACCCCGGTTCGATCCCTGGGTCAGGAAGAACCCCTGGAGGAGGGCATGGTAACCCACTCCAGTATTCTTGCCTGGAGAATCCCCATAGACAGAGGGGCCTGGTGGGCTACAGTCCCTGGGGTCTCAAAGAGTTGGACACAACTGAGCGACTAACTTAACTAAATAGAAAAGGCAACATTTAGAAGTTACCATTCCTCTTTGATCAAATGTGCTGAAAAAATAAGTTATAAATTTTAAAAATAACATTTCTGGTAAATAGAAAGTTATTATGATTACATATTCCCTATCCTCCACAAGCCAAAAAATTAAGCATATTTGGGGGAAAGAAAAACAGGAAAATTGAGGTGAGCACCAAGCAGAGAATCCTTGCACTTGAACTCTGCACTGACATTTAAATGTTCTACTCAATGCCCTTCATCAGAGAAAGGACCTCAGCACAGTAATCCATAAGAAATCAAATCAACAGAACCTCAACAGAAACATTTCACCTGGAGGTATTAGTCCTAGATGTTAAAAGTCTTAAAACAATAACAAAAGCTTGCTACAGATGCCATGCATTTATTTAGTTTTGGCCTCTTTGGTAGTAGAGATAAGCTCAAAGTTAATAAAAAGGAAAAAAGTTGCAAAAAATTTTATGAAATCATTTTACAGATCAAACTGGCTTTGCTATCAGCCATGAAAAGCTATGTGAATCTCATGAAATCCCATATCTAGGTTATCTCCAATTCCTAACACCTGGTTTTCATGGCTATGTTCCCACTGAATGTCAATTTAATATTCATTCTGAAGCAAAATCAGTTCTGTTTGGTACTGGCAATATTTATTTCCCTTGCCTTTTCCCATCATTTTAGAAATAACCTTATAGTAATCTCCACCATAAAATGGAAATATTTCATTAATATTCTTCCCTGCATAAATTTAAAGCTGTTATTAATGAGTAATATATGTGTCAGTCATTCTGCTGAAGGTGCCATCTTGGGCAGATAATTATGACTCTCCTAATTTTTTAACAGGGATATTCCGGAAGTACAATTGTTATTCCAGCATTTAGAAACATCATTGGGTCCCTTTAAGAGCACTTATGATACATAAAATTTGAGAGATGGTCATATTGAGATCAGACATCTAAAAAGAGGCTTCAGTCCTTTTAGAACAAGTTAAATGACATATCAGGTTTATTTCTAAGAAACCTATTCAAAATCAGGAGGAAAAAGCTTTTATATGCTCACAACCTCAGAAATTATGGTTTGAACAAAAGAGAATTTATTTTCTACAACTCCAGTCTCAGGTAAGCCATGATATTGAAGCCCATTAGGAGTAAATACCTGAATATGGATAATAAGGCCATGTCTTCAATTCAGGTAAATGTGCCATCACCTGCTAGTGACTTCTGCCTTGAGAAAAGTAAAGGTGGTAGGACATAAGGTCCACAGATTTGCCAACCCTTGTTTGGTTCCTCAATGGCAATGAACTATAAGAAGTGTTTACAATGTTAGCCAAAAACCTGAGAGCATTATTGGTGTATAAAATCTAGAAGCTGGGGATAATTCCACACTGGAAACTTTGGTGCTGAAATAGTTTAAGTGAAAAGTGCCATTGGTGAGAATATCACATTTGGTAAATTCTGATGAGTAAATACTGGTCTCTGTGCTTGGTAGGCTCTCAGAGTGGAACTTTCTACCTTCTTACTTTTCTTCCACTGGGACATGGGTTTCTTAAGTCAACTGGGCAGGGTCAAGGTG
This sequence comes from Dama dama, assembly GCF_033118175.1. Taxonomy (NCBI): domain Eukaryota; kingdom Metazoa; phylum Chordata; class Mammalia; order Artiodactyla; family Cervidae; genus Dama; species Dama dama. Next base: position 51,370,721 of record NC_083698.1, on the reverse strand, counting down.
AAGATGCTAGATGTGAAGTTTGATTTCACTGTGGCTCTCGATGTTATCGCCCAAACATGTTATTTATATTCAAGAGTTAAACTTTTTTCCACCCACCTCCCCGTCCCAAAAATGAGATGATGTTATAAGGACCTCACAAAATTCTTCATCCTTCTGTGAGGATTAAATTTCTAATGGGGTAGAGAACTGTTGGAAGAGAGCCTGCTCTAGGACTCAGGAATTGTGTAAACCTTCCAGAAAATGATCACATAACTCTAAATAACAGTACAGGTAAACAGACTTGAGTGACTAAGGGTTGAACAAGGATAACTCAAAGAATATAATCAAAAGGTAATTCATTTCGTCTCTTGCCTTTCTAAACTTTAACAGGGCAATCTGCTGTGCCAGAATAGAGCTTGTGCAGGTTCCATGGTGTATCAGCTCACTCTTGAATAATAAACATTTGTATTGTCATTTTACATCATAAAATGCCCTAATAAGATATTTAGAACACAGTCCCATGTTTTAGTCGAAACTCTGAACTTGACTTTGGGTGACACCTTCTACCCAACTCTAAATCAGGTTTGTGACAGGTTGGAGCCAGGCTGTGGAGACCATGGTCCTTCTCTTTTGCTTTGTTGCCCTGCCCATCTCCCCATTCACGATTGCACTGTCTGGTCAGCAGGGTCATGATGGAAACATTCTCACAGCCATTTCCCAGCGACAGGCTGGCAGGACCACCCCAATTTTTCCAGCAAAGTCACTCACCATTCTCTAGCTCTCCCAGCTGGGAGTCAGGCTTGAGTCCAGTTAGAATTACTTTTCTCAAGTGTCGGTCAAGCACCAGACCTTTTAGTCTCCCAATTTCAGGGAACATATTCAAAAGTTCTTAGCTTAATCTCCTGGAGGAAGCCCTCTAACTAGGCTTCGACTGAGAAGGCAGCAGCCTTCCCATCCGGAAGAGGCAATAGTCATCTCCGCCCAAAATCTCTTTACCGATCTCTTGATGAAAACTTCAACGTGAGTATCCTATTAGAGGAGCACATTAGGGACTGGATACACTTTCTAGAACAGATATTCCTAATTCAGGAGCTGATTGCAGAAAGAGGAATGCCCATTGCTGAACTCGGCTGCGAGCAAGCAGTGCTAATCCACCACGTCTACCAGCTGCCCGCGGAGGCCGAAGCGGTCCCAGAGTCCTCTGTCCGCAGGCGCAGCGGGGTTTCTCTCCCCAACCCCGTGGGTCTCAGCTCTCGGCCTCACAGGGATACAAGGAGACAAACAAGGAAAACTTCCTCAGGCGTTGTCTAGCTTTGCAACAGTTTCCAGGAGGGCCGAAGCTTAACTTTGAAGATGCTGAGAACCAGAGGAATTAAGAATACAGTCGTCTTGTATCCAGTGTCATGGATAGCTACTTAAAATCTCCTGGACAGAGTTTGCAGATATATATTTTGAAAATCTTACTCTCAGTATTTATTTCAACTCTTTCAATAAAGGTTAGAGTTTTTAAAAAAAAGAAGAAAGAAAATGGTGGCTCTCACTGCCGGAGCGAGGCAGAAGGAGCACGGGAAGATGGCGCCGGCCCCGGGCCTCTGGGAGGGCATCCGCAGGCGCCCACACACCGGATGCCTGTCCCTCAGGCCGACGGGGCAAGACCAGCAAATGAGCCTCCTTCAGTCTGGACGCCTCTCCTTTAGCCGTTTGTGCGCCGCACCCTGGAGCAGGTGAGTCTGCGAGCAGACGCGAAGCCCTTCAAGAGCTGTCTCAGTTCATTGCGGGTCCATGGATGCCAGAGCCGTTGGCTTTCTTTCTTTCTTTTTAATTTTCCTGCCCTGGGAGGCAGCATTTTAAAAAATATTTTTATTTACTTATTTATTTGGCTGCGCTGAGTCACAGTTGCAGCACTCAGGGTCTTCCACCTTCCTTGTGGGGCATGTGGGATCTAGCTCTGGGACTAGAGAGCAACCTGGGCCCCCTGCGTGGGGGCAGGGAGTCTTAGCATCGGACCACCAGGACAGACCTGCTGGTTTCCAAAGATGGATTTTTGTAGGGTTCTCTCTCAGCTGCAGGTCTGAAGAGCCTCTGCCCAGGCACTGTTTTCGGAAAATTCTTATGTCATCTTACTTGATGCTTGCAAGCAGCCTGTGAAATTTACCCATTTATCAGATGGGGGGCTGAGAATTAGAAAGGTATATAGTGACATCAGAAAAATAAACAAAAAAAAACTGGATTCAAATGTAGAGCTTCGGTTTTTCCACAGCTTCTTAACATGTGAAGTGTGACTTTGGTTTTGCACGTGGAGGCATTTTAAGGAGGGAATAATAAATCCACATGGAAGTTAATATTCTGAAGTGCTAAAGTTACCTGGATTACAGAAACATAACATGTAGTATCTGCAGAAAGCAATTGCAAGAACAAGTGTTTTGAGACCTAATTTCTATATTTCTACAACAGACATGGCTGTTTGCAAGTTTCTTTCTTTGTGGTTGCTTAATTTTTCAAATGAGTGAAGGCAAGTAACACGGATACATTTTGTTTGTTTATTTGACTCCCAGGTGTCAATGGGCAATACCTTTGAAATTAGCAACACAATGTGGAAATCTTAGTGGAGACTGTGATAGGTTATCAGAAATATTTGGAGACTGTAGTTTATTGGTATTATTTTGGACATTGAGTCTCATCGCATGCAATTTCAGGTGACTTAGATATTAAGCCAATACCCATCAAAGGCCTCCTTGAAGAAATGTCTCTCGAAGTCAGGGACTCCTTGTCTTGTTGTCAATACTCAATACTAACTGTGGCTAGTACTCAGAGGTACTCAGTACAGTTAATCACATTTAAATGGAGTGCTTTAAAGCAAACATGTAGGCTTTTTTTAAAAAAATCAGAATATGTTTTATTACTAAAACTTCTTTTATTATCCACTGCGTTTCTTTTTCTCCTTGTTATCTATTTTATGTGCTGTCTGGAGGTATAATAAACCTTGGATCAGTTGGCTAGCTTAATTGAAAAATGTTTTGAAATGAAAAGTTAAAAAGCAAAACAAAATATATTGAAAACCATTTCCATTCCAATTTCTTCTGTTAGTTCAGTTGTAAGAAATGGAGAACAAAAGCATTACCAACCAAGGCTTTTAGCGAAAACATAATTGCTTACACATCCAAATACATTAGCCAAGTTTGCTACACGCGATTAGGCAGCCAATTGTGTTGAAAATGTGCTTGCTCATTCAGTGGAGACCACACCCCAGGGCTCGCTCACTCACTCTTCTTCAGTCCTTAAGTTGGGTTAGCACTAGCCCATTCTCATTAGCCACTTCTTGGAAAATATAATGGGGCCACCAGTAGTAAGAATCATTTGGGTCCAAATAAAAGACCTAATGTCTTCAACTAACCCCACTTTGGTTAGGCCAGGAAAGTCTCCCTCCAGTGTTTCCTAAGAACTCAAGTAGAGTCATTCTATCAAAGGGTGCCAGTAATTAACGAAAGTTGTATGCCAGGCACTGTCAAAAGTGCATTATGTTTAAAAATGTATAATGTCAGAGAAGTGGGTCAAATTCTACATTTTTTTTTTTTTTAGTTTACATGTGACATGAAAAATAGTTCAATTTAAAAGAGAAACAGGGTCATATTGTGTCTCAGGTACATTTCCCCATTCTTGTTTCTCTACCTGAAGTTAATTTAGTTTTCAATTCTCAGGAAAATGTGTTGGTGACTTGGAAACCTAGCTTTCCTTGTCTTGAAATTCTTTTCTAACCATAACACCAGTTTTTATTTTGAAATGGTCTTAAATACGGCACAGCTATTATACATTCCTTAATTTCACCCCAAATATCAAAGTAAAGCAAGATCATCTTTTTCTTAATTTTCCCCTGAAAGTATAGAGAGAAATATTTTACAATAGCTGGGCTTTAGGTATTCAGAAGACCCAAGATGGCAGGTGAAGGTAACTGTCCCATTCTTTGGTTGAATAGAATTTACCTATCTAATAGCCAATTACTTAACACGTCATCCTTTAGGATCAATCCAGAAGTGTTGGGATCAACTATGTGTTGGAAGTTAGTTCTCCTGGGATAAGTGCTAAAAGTTCTCATTGCCAGCAGGCTACCACATAAAATGTAGGTGATGAAACCGAGGTGCTAGCTAGTCAACTAAATGTATAGAGCAGCATGCCTTCCACTTAAGCAACAACTTCCTTTTGAAATTTTTTCCTGGACTGTTTGATTTCCTGACCATCACTACCCTGGACAAAGCTGAATGCAAAAACTACGCATGTGCATGTCAAGCTGACTTGGTTTCTGTATTAGTTTGTTTTTGCTGCTCTAATGAATTAACACTAAGTCAGTGGCTTAAAACAGCACAAATTTATTGTCTTATATCTTCTCATCACAGGTCTCAACGAAGTAAAATAAGGGTATTGACAGGGTTGTGTTGTCTTCTGGAGGCACTATGAGAAAATTTATTTTCTGATCTGTAATAGCCTTTAGAAGTCTCTCACAGTCCTTGGCTTGTGGCCTTCTCCCTCTGTCTTCAAGCAAGCAAAAATAGATCAGGCCCTCACATCACTCTGCCCTCCTCTGCCTCCTTCTTCCACTTACAAGTATCCTTGTGATTATACTGGATAATATATGTATTAAGATAATCTAGAATAGTCTATATTTTAGGTGTAGCTAACTGTCAACCTTAATTCCATCTACAGCCTTTGCTGTAGAAACTAACAAATTCACAGGTTCCTGGAATTAGGATGTAGACACCATTATTTTCCCTACCAGAGACTCATTTTCATTTTGACTGATAAAAATTAAATATTTTCAACTAATATTTCTGAAAACTACCTGTAGACAGTAAACAGGGAAAACGTTTCTCTCAGTCAAGTCCATTTGTTGCTCATACCGTTATCTTTAAATGTCTCTGCTAGTAGCAGACAGATTTTTAAGATTCAGTGATCTCTGGTTCCATATTGTCTGTATTCGAACTTCACTGAGCCCCTTTCCTCCCCACTTGCCTTTGTGTGGGCAGTGCAGCTCTGCTGTCAGTAACGAGCCCCTCTGCCACAGAGCAGACCTTTTGAAGAGTACCTACTTTTCATCATGCTAAAGTATGAGCTCACACACGTTCATACTTGCCTTTGTTCCCTCCAGGCTTCCATACCTCATGAGTTGCCTCTTTGCTTTCAGGGGGAATCAAGGTAGCAGACCTCAACAGCATTCTGTTTCAAGGGTTGAGGAGAGGCAGCAGAGAGGGGATTTAGGTTATATCCAATGACCACCTCTTTCCTGGGTTTGCCCTCACAGCAGCTGGAGGGCTTGGAGGTGCTAAGCCCTCTGATTTAGAACTACACAGGTCTGAAGGCTGAGCATTTTCTATGAAGGGCCTTCATCTTTGGAATTCCCTCTCCAAGGCTATTGACCTATATGGCCTAAAGTAAATTCTATCTCACTAGTAAAGTGGATTTCACAGTTAATGTGGCCAAGCTGATTTGGATTATTTATTTCCAGTGTTAGCCACAGTTGTAGAACTCTCAGATGTATGCAGGAATTGAATGCATCTTTAGAAATCTCAGGAACGAATAGCACTCTCTGAGACACGAGAGGGATGGGTCGTAATCTTCTTTTTGTGTTGCCTGTGACTTGCTCTAATACCAAATTGCAACCTATCCTCTGTGGTTGTTTCTTCCATGTTGTGTTTTGTCAAGCTAACCTACCTGACCCATTCCTATGTTTGATTACTTGACAGCAAATGAATGACAGAAAATGTAAATAAAGCACACGGTATATCTGCATATGAAGTCAGCTGTACCGGCCTGTGTGGGGGACTGGAGTGGGGTGGACCTGAAGGAAGTTATTAGCTCTCCAGCAGGGGCAAAGAGAAAAGCCAGTTCTGTCAAACATGAATGTTGAAACAAAAGGAAATCACCCCGTCCCAGATGCTCTGGGCTGAATCTGCCTTCCTGGGGTCTTATTCTGGTTCAGAGATAGCTCTGTCCTTGAAGTGCTCTCTGTTGAGTGACACTAGTCCATGGTATCAAGTAGTGTTTAAAATACCTAGATTAAAAGCCTTCTGCATTTAATGTCTCAGCTCCAACAGGTATATAAACCAAAATGAACTTGCAAATTTCATTGAAGCTTTATCCTCTAGCCCAGGCTAGTCCCTAATGTCACAATTTCCACATTCCTGACAAAGAATCTTTTACTCTAACCAAGTTCCCGCGCACAGTTGGCAGCTGGCCCATCCAGCGGGGGAAGGTGACTTTTGTGGTGTCCTCACTCGTGTGGGGGTGCAGGTTAACACATCCTCCTTGGGCAATGAGGGGACTAATATTCTGTGCTTTGTTCAAAGCTCTGAAGGATCAATGTATGACATGTGATACTCGAATTGATGCTATTCCTGTCCTGAAAGGGAACTCCAGTTCCCTTCCAAGTGGAAGAGGTGAGGGGATTTGACTCTTGGCTCACTACTGCCTGAGTAAATACTTTTTTTTTTACATCAAATTTCAGCCTAATATGGTTTGAGGTTTCAATTAAAACAGGTAGGTAACAGGTATTCTTATAGATTTGTTCTAATGTGAAATAGATCATGGATTTCAGGTACATTTAGACCAAGCAGTGCAGTGGTTTTTTTTTTTTTTTTTTTTTTAAATAAATTCAGTAGGTGTTCAACAATATGTGGCCAGTGTGTTCATTAGCCTGGCAACCATCTCACAGGGAGCCCACTTCCGGCCAGGGTGCTCTTGGAAAAGTCCTGGCAGTTGTTGCATCACCAGCAGAATTTGTGCACGTAAGAGGTAGTGTATTTGTAGACCCCGTGACTCCTACCTACTGAGTAGCATGGGTACAATTGCTTTGACACAGGAAATAGAAGCATTGGTCTCAGTGTCCAACTCTGCTGTTCTCTCCTGAGCCTCCACATTAGAATAAAGTGGGCCTCTGAATATAATAGTAGGTGATGTGGTCAATGATGGCTGAACTTAGAAGCAAGTTCAAATTGGACTTGCTCAACTGAATGAATCTGCTCAAGGCCCAGCAGTGAGTTGAAGGTCCTCTTCTTGGGAAACAGTTCTCTCCTTCAGGACAGGAAGAGAATGGTGACTGTCCAGGCTGTTCTCACAGCTTGGTGACCTCAGCATTGGACCAGATGGGGTCTGCGGCTCGTATACCTGAAGAAAGCCATTCAGTATACACTGAGTCCTGATGGCCTAAGCAGTACAGGATTGCTTTGACGTTTCTTTCCCCAGCTTTCTTGAGATGTAGTTGGCAAGTTAAATGGTAAGATATTTAAAGTGTACAACATGATTCACATGCACATTGTTGATTGGTTTGTTTTGTATCCTAACCCACCAGTCCCCGTGCAGTCAACCCACGATACCCTGACTCTGCTCACTTCGGCCCCTGCCACATGCTTACCCAGTGCCTGATCACATCTACGGTTCATCAGGTCCCATGTAGCTGAACTGACATGCTACAAAGCATGTGCAAAACATGTCTAAATCACCCTTTAGGACTTTATTTCTTGTTAATTAGCAAACTTTGACTTTCAGTGGTGACCAACCAAGATTTTTTTTTTTAAAGAAAGTGTTCATCTTATGTATACAAGACTTACAAGAACAGCCTGGTATGCTATTGGCTTTGTCCTGGCAACTAAAATCAGTCCCCAGCATTCATCAGGGTATCTTGCTCTCAACTTTCATGGCAACTAAAATCAGTCCCCAGCATTCATCAGGGTATCTTGCTCTCAACTTTCACTACTGTATGTAATCCACTTCTATGTTTTATGTAGAGAGATTTATTTTGGTGTGTCCTGGGTCATGATGAATCCAGAACCATGGTTTGAAACATGTTCTATTAACTCCACAGTCTGTATTTTCTGCTTTGACAAGTTCCACCATACCTTCACATGGTCCTCTCCATATAAAGGAATCATAGTCTTCATTTTAACCTTTTTTATGTGATTAGATCCCCCTGTTACTTGAATCATGTTGCAACTCAAAGTTTTCCTCTTTCATGTCTGTTAACTTTCTTTGCTTTTAACAAGGTTCCGACAGCTGGGTAGTATTTCTACAGTGGTCTCATTAGTATCTGGTTCAGAACTGGGAAAATTTCCCCTGGTTTTTATACTCTACATGCATTTATTTTATTTGGAATACTTTATTGCATTATCTTATTGTAATTAGACATTGGGCTAAAGCTTAGGCATTTTCTCCTCCATAATTTTGGGACCTTTGCTTGCATCTTTGTCAAATTATCATTGATAATACAGTCAGGAAGAGAGACTTTGTCCTTAGCTTTCTCCACCTTTCTCCATGTGGTTTTGCTGACCAAGTCACAGTTGATTTAATTTCCCATCATATGTTGAAATTAGCTGCAACTCCTCCACATTCTCCATTCACCTTCTAACCCCTTAAAGCTCTATTCCTGTAGTATGATTATACAGTTGTTCAAATGAAATGAATCAGAAATGAATCAGGTCATTCAGGTTGTATCTACACAAATAAACACTGGGCTGGGAGTTCAACTACAGAAAGAAGTTCTGAGCCATAGATTTTAATATGAAAATGGACACCATCTCTTTCTCCTTGGATCTTGATTGGGGAAGCAAAAACGGCATGATTCCTGATTGTGTTTTTCACTGTATCCAATTCAGATCTACCTGCTCCATTTTGGCATCCTTGTTTTGTTTTCCCTCTAGTTTCTTGTGATAGTTCTCTAAGTACTGGGGTAAAATCTTTAGGTTAAAGCATACACCTAAATTTGGCATGCATAGGACTTACCTGCAAATCACCTCAATTACCGCAAATGTACAGCTATTGGCAGTGGATTGAGTTTTTTTAAAAATATATTTAATAAGATAAACAACAGCTTATTCTCAGTATAAATTTTTCCTTAAAGGAACCTTTAAGTGAATGTAATTCTGATATTAATATGCCTCCTAATGGGAAGAGGGCTTCCTGGTGGCTCAGTGGTAAAGAATCCATCTGCCAATGCAAGAAGGTGACAGGAGACATGGGTTTGATCCTTGGGTAGGGGAGCTCCTCTGGAGAAGGAAATGGCAACTGATGCCAGTATTCTTGGCCATGGGTAGTTTGGTGGGCTGCATTACATGGGGTCACAATAGACTCCCACACGACCTAGTGACTAAACAACAGCGACCATGGGGAGGAGTCTTTCTGGCCCCTTGGATGTGCACTCCTGTTGGAACCCCACGTCAAACTTTCTGGAGTCAAGGGTGTCTGCCTCGAGGAGGGGACTGAGACCCCTGTGATTACTACTTCTCTGTGCCCCAGATACTTGGAATGACTTTATAGAAGTCCAGAGAATAATAGATTCATAAACCTAGTAAAGCTCAGGGTTGAAGTAAGGGAGTAGAATGGACATAGCTGACAAAAAATGAGTGTCTGGGAAGGGTTATGATGGATAAATCATAATGGAGAGAATAATAAGTTATGGGTCAAAGAAAACAAAAGCAGTTTTACATAGCAGTTTCCTAGAGTTGGTAGGTAAGGAAAATGGGACTGGGGGAAGGGGCAGAAACCATTAGAAGGACTGAAGCATTAACTGCAGAATGTCTACAGTGACCTGTATTGCTCACACTCATCTCTAAGCCTGCTTCTATTGTAGTACTGTTGGTCTCCAGATTGAGATCAGAAAGATAGCCTCTGGTATAATAATCTACCAACTGTTTCTATCACATAACTTTTAGAAACAACACTTTCTCAGTCTAGCTCAGATACACTTATTTTTCTGAATTACATATTTATATGCTATACTAATGTATCATATATGGTATATCACACAAAATAGAAATTCTTAAAAAAGATGAGAAAAAAATCCAAATAGAAATCCTAATATGGGCCTCCTTCAATTAATATTATAATCCATTTCTGAAAATGAGATGTTCTATGTGAAAATATTAATCATGAGGATATTCTCATTGTTTAACAGAATAATTATAATGTATCAACTCAAAACTTCCAACCAATTTCTTGAAATGTAACTAAAACATAGTAAACTAACTACATATAAGTAATAAATTCTTAAAATGTAGAAGCCTGAAAATAGCACTTCCTGATATCTGAAAGATGTAGTTGCTGACAAATAGCTGCTTTTAGTACAGTAACATGTACTCAACTTCACTGTATAGATGCTCTTTAACACTTAAAAGCTTTAAAAAAAATCTATGCATGAGTCTAAGATTTTACCAATTATAATCAAATGTATCTCAAGACATTTCCATCATTTGGTTTAAAATGCATTGAGATTGGGGGATTTAAATATTTTTTTTTTCTGAAAAATATTGGCCAAAAAATGTTGTATTGAGAGAGATGAATGTTTCTGAAGACTGGGTATTAAAAGAGGCATTCTGCCAGAATATATTGACTGGGGAGACTGTGCCTCTGTTTTCTTCCATAATCTCAAGAGAGCAACTTGTATTCACTGAGGTGAAGTGACCACTTTGCAGGCTACCACTTTCTAAAGACACAAGGTCTACCAAGGAAGCTGGTGTTGGAGTTGCCATGTCAGATCAGGGCCTTGATCTTATTAGTACTGGTTAGCCTAGAGGATATCCATGTACCCTCAGGTGAAGTCTGCCCGTCCCCACACCTTGCCCACATACCCAAAACTGGCAGTAAATTCTCTCTTTCGAAGAAGAGTGTGAGTCACACACAGAACTCAGGACAACCGGTGACAGTGACCTCACTTGGTCATTCATTCATTCAGTCAGTGTGTGAGGCCAAAACCATACATTAGCCATCACTTGAGGGCAATTGGCAGCATAAAAAAGAAAGAGATGAGTGAGTGAAAACAGTAAACTCTAGACAATGAATGCCTTCAGGAAGAAAATAGTGTTTTTTTTTTTTTTTTTAAATTACTATCTTAGAGTGAAGAAAGTAGTGTTTTTTTAAAAGTTACTATCCTTTAGAGAGTGAAGAAAATATAGTATCCATTTAATAAGAAGAGACTGCTAAGAAAAAAGATCAATCAGAATTAAGAGAGTTGATGAAAAAGCACAAATTACAAAAACAAATCAACAAAAAGGTTAAAAGAAAAAAATGAATCATACAGAATAAAAGGGAAAAGAGGAAGAGACATAGATATAAAATGAGAAAGAAATTCAAGGGCATAGAAGGTAATCCAAGAAATAATAGATGAAATATTTGTTTATGTGTAATTTCTTGTATATTAAAATACTGAGAGAATAGTTTAGAACTGTTTTTCATTTGTTCATTTGAACAGGGAAGGGAGATGATTTTTTTCTTGATTTGAACTGTAAATCTTCCAGGACAGAAGCCTAAGGATCTCTAAGTCATACTAAGAGGGTGAAGGAGAAATTAGGAAAGAAGACAGACAACTCTTTTACTTTTTTCATTGTTTCTGTGCCTGCTGTTAACCCTCAGGTTAGTGAGGAATATTCTAATTTCTAGAGAAAAGTATCCCATTCTATAGTCTGAGGAAGAAACAGAACTGTTGAGGACAAACCCAGCAACCTGTGCAAGGATTTCATTTGCTGTAAAGAAACCAGGATTTATTGGTGCGGGTCAAAGTCGAAGGCATTTCATGGTAGATATATTTAATCAGAAATGTGCTCACTAATGTTCCAGGTACCCATTTAACTCTCTGCTTGGTCACCTTACCATCTCAGTCTCTAACCACTATTATCCAGGAAGGATGATTTAGCTCTCTGGGGAGGCAAAAATTTTTCTCTGGCGTTTGACAAGACAGTGTAGGGCCTGAAGGGAGTGTTCTATAAAATATCATGGGCCATGCAGATCACAGCCCAAGGAGCAGAGTGTGATGGAAGCTGCAGGAGTCTGCTCCCATTCAGGGCAGTTCCAGGCTGGCTCTGCTGGTCCTGGGTGTCATCCTGGAAGGAGGGATGGCCCTGCAGAAGCCGGGTCAGTTCCAGGACAGGCCTGGAAGTCTAAGTGGACCTTAGACTTAGAGACCCACATAAACAGCACCCACAGTTGTTTATGGTTATTGTAAATCATGGGAGGGTCCAATTTAATCTCTCTAGGGCCCCCTCCCCCACCAATAGGGCCACAACTGAAGGAGCCTTGAGATAAGACAAAAATATATGGCTGGCTAAATATATAGCATTTGTTCAATATTAAGTTTCAGAAGTTGTACCCCTTGAGAGATCTGAGTTTTCAAGTTCTCAGGAAATGAAATGTGTGATGTGCAGTAAGACTTATTTAAACCATTTGTTTTTTGATACATTTGAATAAACAATTAGAGCATTTTATTACCTATAGAGTAATTGTTACAAATTTAATAATGTATGATCTACTCTTGCATATATTAATATAAATTATAATAAAGACTATCACTTCTCCGTATAAACAGTATCCTAAATTATGCCGCCTAGATTTGCTGGTATTTTAGGATTTGCCTTATAATGATGAGTTTTTGCCACCCTAAACCTATTTGACTGGTTAATACAATGAGAATGTTTAATATTTTAAACGAAAAATACAGCATTTAGAAAGAGCTTTAGTTTTAAAGCAACAGGTCTTACAAAAACATTATTCTAACTCCATAGTCCAATTACTCTATAATGAATAAATATGTTATATAGAAAACAGAAGCAATATCAGAATAGTTCTGAGTATATAAAAATGAAAAATTTGTAAGAATGGTATGAGATATGTTGAATTGAGGAAAAAAAATATTCCAAACACTTTAATTAAATATATAGCAGATTAGCTTTGTCATTACTTTCAGTAATTTTCGAAAAACCAACAAAAACTACATTATAATAATCTTCATTGCATTAATTTGTTAATTACATTTTACATAAATCAGTTTAAAATAGCTTAATTTGTTTAAGCATGGTAGAGTTTCTAAGAAGTCTACAAAAGAATACAAAGAATCACTCGCTAGGTTCGTTTAATTTATGTGTGGTCCAAAAAGTATGTGACAAGTAAGTTAATACAGAGAATATATTATTTATTTAATCATTCAGTGCCCATATATAGTTTTCAGATCTCTATCCTCTGAGTGCAAGAACAGCAAAGAAATCAGGCCTGAGAAAAGATATCCAAAGTAGATACTTTGCTCATATCTAAATTAAGATATGCCACAGTGTCATACCCACATTTTATTAATTATGTGCATTTTCTTATTGCATGATAATTTTAGATAATCTAAAAATAGTACATTTATGTTGCATCTGCATGAGCAAATGATTTGGGGAACTGATTTTCACCTGAAATAAAAGTCCACACTCATTCTAAAGTCAGTCTATTTATAGTAACTTGAATAGCTTCCTCTCAAAATTCAGGTGCCTCTGAACTTCGGAATGTGACCTTATTTTGATGAGGTCTTTACAGATATAATCAGATAAGTTGGATGGGGTCATATTGATTTAGGGTGGGCTCTAAATCCTATGACTGCTGCTTTTATAATTTAATAAAGTTTGAGTGCAAAATCTTTTCTATTAAAATTAGTTTCCCAAGAATAGATACAAAGTCTTACTAATCTTTGTTATTCCTGTTCTCAGTTTTGTTTTGCTTTGAGGTTTTTGTTGTTGTTACTGCTTTTGTTTTGCTTTTGTTTTTGCCACATAGCAGTCATTTCCTTATTTTACAGTAAGCACCCCTGTTTCCTTTTGAGGAATGACCACCCACCCAGTAGATGAAATCTTGCATGGACTATCAATAAGACTCTTTTCAAGGAATGGACATGAGAGCCAGGCTAAGCTAGTTGGATTTTGTATCCCAAAACTGAATCTTCAGCAGAATGATACAAATACAGAAGGTTAGAGACAATTTATCCATGTATTGGTGCCCTCAGCTTTTACTCTCTGAACACTCAGAAATCCCCTCATTCATTGCTTTTGTAGGCCTAGTTCTTTAGCTGACATTTCATCATTTTGTCAGCTACCCCAGAGCCTTTAAGTAAACAGATTCCTGTTGCTTGCACCCAACAAATCCTAACTGATATCTCCACAAAGTCTTGTTAATTGTTCTGCATAAAATAGCTGCTCAGGGTAGAAGTCACAGTGGTCACAGAATCTACTCTGGCTAATTCAAACAAAGAGTTCCCAAGGGCTCATGGACACTTTGAGAACGTGGAAGAAACATGCACAAGTTTCTGATGCAAAACTGGCCTGGTGAGAAAGTTACTATCTCTCAGGCCAAATGGTGAATGCCAGACAGATCGTTAGCAAATATTCTCCCCATTCCTTAGGTTGCAGTTTCACCGTGTGAATTATTTCCTTTGCTGTACAGAAGCTTTTGTTTGATGTAGTCCCATTTGTCTAATTTTGCCTTTGTTGTTTGTGCTTTTAGTGTTATATCAAAGAAATCATTGCCAAACCCAATGTCAGGAAACTTTCCCCATGTGACTTCTTTTAGGAGTTTTAACAGTTCAAAGTCTTGTGTTTAGAGCTTTAATCCATTTTGAGTTGATTTTTGTGTATAGTAAAAGATAATCATCTAATTTCATTCTTTTACTTATAGATACCCAATTTTCCCGACACCTTTTTTTTAAAAGACTGAGCTATATATCTTATAAGGAATTAATATATCCAAAACATAAGGAATTCCTACAACTCAATAGCAAAAAAGCAAATAACCCTAAAAAAAAAAAAAAAAATGGACAAAGGACTAGCTATTTCTCCATGGGAGGCATACAGATGGCCAGTAGGTATATGATGATGCTCAACATCACTAATCATCAGGGAAATCCAAATCAAACCACATGAGTTGTCACCTTATACCTGCTAGGATAGCTGATAAAAAAAAAAAAATAAAGGAAAGATAGCAAGTGTCAAGGACGTAGAGAAATTGAAATCCTTATACACTTTTGGTAGAAATGTAAAACAGTGCAGCTGCTATGGAAAATAACATGGCAGTTCCTCAAACAATTAAAAATAGAAATACCATTTGATTGAGCAATACCACTTCGGAGTACATAACTGAAAGAATTGAAATGGGATTATTGAAGAAATACACACTCCCATGTTCACTGCAGCTTTATTCATAATATCTAAGAGAGGGAGACAACATAAAAATCCACTAACAGATTAATGGATAAAGAAATTGTGGCATATCATACAATGGAATAATATCCAGCTTAAAAAGAGGGGAATCCTGCCACGTAGGACAATATAGACGTGCCTGAAGGACATTATGCTAAATGAAATAAGCCTGTCACAAAAGGACAAATGCTGCATGATTCTTCTTATACTAAAATACTTAAACTCATAGAAACAGAGCATCGAGTTTTGGTACCAGGGGCTTGGGTGTTGTTCCATTGGGTATAAAACTTAAGTTACACAAGATGAATAAGTTCTAGAAACTGTCTTTTACAGCAGCACCAGGACTTCATGCTATACCGCACTCTTAAATATTTGTTAAAAGTGTAGATCTCATGTATTTTTACAGCAATAAAAAATAAATGCCAGAAATTTATTTTATTGCACTTGTTACTGCCACAGCCCCAGTACAACTGCTACATGAGGACTTCAACATAATAACCACTAGAAAGCCCTTACAGTGCTGCTGCCTTCCAAGTATTCTTTAGCCACCAGGACTAGCAAGACAGACTCAAGCTACAGGCAGCACCTATTTTGTCTATTTGTCAAATGGGGATTTGACCCGACAGGTGAGGTAGGACTCTCTCATATCATGGACATTTCCTGCATGATATAGCAAAGCTGTTAACAAAATGATGGGCAAATAAAAAAAGAGAGTCACCTTGGATCTGACAGGTGTTGGCTACATCAAGTTTTTAGTAAATGTATTGAAAACAAAAGTGTGATCAGTTCAGGTCAGTCGCTCAGTCATGTCCAACTCTTTGTGACCCCATGAACCACACCACACCAGGCCTCTCTGTTCATCACCAACTCCCGGAGTCCACCCAAACCCATGTCCATCGAGTCGGTGATGCTATCCAACCATCTCATCCTCTGTGGTCCCCTTCTCCTTCTGCCCTCAATCTTTCCCAGCATCAGGGTCTTTTCAAATGAGTCAGCTCTTCACATCAGGTGGCCAAAGTATTTGAGTTTCAGCTTCAACATCAGTCCTACCAATAAACACCTAGGACTGGTCTCCTTTAGCATGGACTGGTTGGATCTCCCTGCAGTCCAAGGGACTCTCAAGAGTCTTCTTCAACACCACAGTTCAAAAGCATCAATTCTTCAGTGCTCAGCTTTCTTCACAGTCCAACTCTCACATCCATACATGACCACTGGAAAAACCATAGCCTTGACCTGATGGACCTTTGTTAGCAAAGTAATGTCTCTGCTTTTTAGTGTGCTATCTAGGTTGGTCATAACTTTCCTTCCAAGGAGTAAGTGTCTTTTAACTTCTGACTGCTAATGTTTAAATTGGGGTGTCAATTCTTGACACCATTCATGCTTCACATATAATGTACCTCTTTTTAAAAAAATAGATGAATAATATTTTCTAGGCAGATCTTCAAAATTTGACTCATTATTTTCCATCTCATCATCTACTTTGACCCCTGAAAAATTATCTTGTTTTGTCTTGGCTATCACCCTGTGTTTAATCACACTACAAAAGCAGAGACAAGTGGGAAAATCATTAGAAATCAGGATAAGAATAATTCGGTTCTACCTTATTGTTCAGTAAAACATGGTGACCTAATCCTAAGATTTTTTAGCTAATGTTTTGACTCACTGAGCTGTGACGGATTATGTCATCTGAAACTGTGCAATGACAGTGTTTCTCCAACACAACTTTATTAAGTGGTACTAGAAGAGGGTCTAATTAAGGAGATTTTGAAGTTTTAAACCTCATCATTAGCACCAGTCACCATATTGTTTGTTGAAGATGCTTTCTTTCTGCCCACTGGAGTGTGTCCAGGTTAAAAAAAAAAAAAAAAGATCATTAACTATAACCCTTAAGATATATTCCTTATCCATCATCTTTTAACCTCACTTGGAATTAGAAAATAACCATTTACAGGTCTCAAAGTCACTTGTGACTGCTCATCAGTGTTAAAATACTGATAGCCGATTGTGACACAGGCATTACAGAAAGACTATCTTTCTATCCCGTCTTTGATCTTTTGAGATTTAATTAAGCTCAAGTACAAAGTATGATAGTGTCTGTAGAAACCCTCTGAATTACTCATCAATCAATATTTCTGGAAGAACTTTGTCAGACATTATAGGAGATGTAGAAAATTTAGCAGTTGTATTCTCTATGCCGGAAGAGTTTATAATTTGGTGAAGGCAGCAAGATCAAAATATATAAAAAGTTAAATTGGATTGTGGCAACGATTCTTGTAATGTTGAAGGTCAATTTATGATTAGGAGCCAACTTTATGACATAGATCACTAGTCCTGTGGATTCAGGTAAAGGAAGGGACCCTGAGTATTTGGATGATAAGACCCAGGAAGATAAGGACTTACACTGTAACTTGGAGGTTGGGTAGAGTTTATTCGGTAAGGCTGAGGCAACAAATAGTGCAGTTGAGAAATGGCTTGTGCTTACTCCATAAAATAGTTTTATGACTCTCTGAAAAGCTATAGGAAAATTATTTAGGTTAATACAGGTTGAGTTGGTAATTCAATAAAATCTATGCTTAGCATTTCAAATGTTTACTATGCCATTACTACTTATATTGTTTATGTTAGTTTTCTAGGACTGTTATACAAAATATGCAGACTAGGGGGCTTTAACAAGAGAAATTCATTTTCTCACAGTTCTGGAGGCTAGAAGTTTAAGATCAAGGGGCCAGCAGGTTTGGTTTCTTTCTCCTTGCCTTGCAGATGACTGCATTCCTACTATGCCTTCATGTGGTTGCCCTCTGTACACGCACACCACCAGTGTCTCTTTGTATATTCGAATTTCTTCTTCTAAGGACATCAATTAAATTGAATTGGAGCCACCCTAAGGCCTAATATTAACTTAATCACGTCTTTAAGGCCTGTCCTCAAATATAGTCACGTTCTGAGTACTGGGATTTAGGGCTTCACATATGAATTTTGGGAGAGACAGTTCAGTCAATGGCACTATTTTTATCATTGATTACCAATCACATGTTGATAATTGGAGGAAAATATTAGCATTTTCCACCATGAATTAAGACTACCAATGGGTATCATGCCCACCTTCACCCACTTCTCTCCCAGACCACCTGTTACTAAAGTCCTGTCTCTTCATCTCATTCTTCCTTTGCCCACTTCAGTCCCAATCACTCTAGACTTTTCTGCCACTAATTCCTTTATAAGAAAGCTATGCAACCTGATTAACTAACTACTCGACCATTGCTTTACACTGGAATCTCCCATGGATCTTTTAAACTTATATTGTTAGGCATTTTGTTTAATTGGTATGTGGGAGAGTTTTTAAAAGTTCTTCAGATGAATTCTAATGTGCAGAAGAGTTGATAAACCACTGATGTAGGAGAAAGAAAGAGTCATTTTGCTATTAGACAGTATTTGGGATGTAAAGGTGAGGGGTTTATAATGGTAATTCTGGTCTTGATGGAGTATATTTTATAATCACAAGAAATGATCCTACTCAAATGAATAGCATCAAACCAAATGAGATAGTTGTTTAGAACATTCAGAAGGCACCAAATAGATGCTGTGATCACAAGGGAAGTGGTTAATGGTACTTTGTGTATTATTTCATAAAGGCATACCTAGTTAAAATTTGGAAATGTTGATCTCTATGTCCCCATAATTCCTCCCATCACCACCCCTAGTCAGAAAATTCTAGAATTGTTAGAGCAGGAACACAATTTTGGGATTCCTTCTGACTCCCAAACTGTGGGCTCTTGCAGATCAAAAAGGAAGGCCTCAAGAGTGTGGCACTTTGACTTTCTACCACTAATATGGTAGAAACAGAGTCCAAAGACTTCCTTGCCCTTGGAGCCAAACCATACAAAGAGATTGTGTCATTGCTATTGAACAAAGGGCTTCAAAGGATCATGGCCATCACGGACCCCACCCAGCAGGACACTATCCATGCTCTGAGCCTCTCTTTGCAGGTGTTAACATGCCCCTTTCAGATATTAACATACCCTTTTCTAATGGCCCCGAACACTTAGAAGCCTCTCCCAGAATACAGTGGGTGGGGTTCTTAACTTTCAGTGGAAAAGTGTTGTCCAAGGGAAAGTGAATTTGGGAGAGTCAGTTGAGAAAAAGACCAAAAAAGTATAGCCAGAGGAAATTGATCCTGAAACATCAGAGTCATTGTAAATAAGCACGCAACAACCATTTTCACAGGGGTCTATGTACTGTTGTGTTAAATTTACTGAGCTATAGAATGATAGAGAAAAGAGGTCTTCTCAGTTATATTACCAAATTAATACAAACAAAATCAAACTGCCAATTGCCCTAAATTATAAGAGTTGTTTTTAAATACACTTTTCCAAGGGCATTCATAGGTTTCAAGGAATTCTGATGTGCAGACATATAGGTTCCTTACCATCTGAGCCACCAGGGAGACCTGATGTAGGTAATAAAGGACAATTATTAAAACTTAAGAAAGGGCAGTGTTATCGGTGGGAATACTTCTTTATGTCAGAACTTTATGTCCACGTGCAGGATCGGGATAGACTGCTCAAGTCAACTTGAGAATCTATGTGTACTAAAAAGAAAAATGGAAGAATGTATTTCAGTATTTGAGTTCTTCATTTATATTTGCCAGCTTATAAAAAATCAGCCTTCATGTTGCCGTCTTTCCTAATTTCCAAACTGACAGTGGATAGTATATGTCTGGTCTTCCAGAAACATAAAGGAACTCAGCAGCAATTTCAGCAGAAATATTATAGTTAATAAGGTGATAGTGATGGGAAGAGAATAAATGAAGATCATTATAAAATAGAGGTCCATAAAAATCATACCATCAAACAAACCATTCTATTCATATTGCTAGCTTTTGATTTCTTATGCCCTAAGTTTCTAGGGCCACATCAGTATTTTTCAGGAGAAAATGTTCTCTGGACTAGTCTTTATCATCATTTCTTCTTGGAAATATCTGACACACTTCTGTTCAAGTAGGAATATACATAAGTGCACAGGTTGGCCATGATGTTGAAAATCCTGAATTCAAAGTCAAAATGACAAATTTGACTTTGAGGTTTACTTAGTGCTTTTACAATTTTTACTAGGAATAACACTTCTGCCTGGTCCACTTCATTCAGGATAGAACCACTGACTTCATCTACACTGCTCAGAACTAACTGCATTTCTACAAGTCCACTTTAGAAATGATTTATGCTTCAAACCTACAGAACCACCATTCATTTCTGCCTTGAATTTATAGAGCTGTAGTGTGGTATTCACAGATCAAGCTCCTGAAATATCTCTCAATGCTCTGAATCTTCATAGCCATCTTTATCTTCATTTAACTTAGAACGCTCATACATTGCACTTTGAGTACGGTTATCATTTGCTCTCCAGTGATCAGACCCTTGACACATTATTCATTTGTTGCTAATATAGTTTTTTTTCATTTTCCCAAATTCACAGGTTATTTTTCCTATTATAATTCAAACGTCCTTCCTGGAAAAGCAGATTTGACAATTCACAGCAAAGCCATCACCTAACACCTTCTAAGAAGAGCCCAGTACAGAACATACTACATTCTCTGAATAGTAAATGAGTTCAGGTTTCCTGCTGCCATTAGTAGTTTTTGTTTTATCTTGAGGGAAACTTGCACATCCTTATTAAGATATTCAGCATAAATGGCTCCCTGGCAACTATAGATTGTGCTATCACTACATTAACCTTGAAACCTACCTAGCTATCAGAAAGTAGCTTGCCCCTGAAGACAGTACCTGTTGGACACTGGGTACTAAGGATCCCTTACAAATCAATACCTTCTATTTTGGAGTGAGTTTTGACATTTTGTGTAGCCTGCTTGGTGATTTTTTCATGAACTCATTTATAATAAAAGTGCCATCAGATTACATAGTCATGTATTAGCTGGCCAAATCAATTTTCTAGTTAATTAAGCTAAATGTTAATCTAGTATTGCTCCAGCCCAATGTGGAATTTTGCACTTAACAGTGTTTTTTATTTCTTTCCCTGTCTTAGTTGCTCTGACTGAGGAAACATCAAGACATTCCTTGATGATGAAGTGCATTTTGGCAATGATAGATCATTTCCTTCCATCTTCCATTTTGTTTTGCTCTGTCTTGCAAACTCTTGCCAGAATTCAAGAGCAGTGTGCCACTATCCGCTCCTGTTTAATGCCATCCCTGACAGAGCCTACAGGCCATTTGTAGTCCGTGTTTATGCCCATGTCTAGTACTGTATCTCCACATTCCCATATTGTCTTATATGTTTTTTAATTGTTATCATTTTGTTCTCCAGATTATAAGGTTAGGAAAGTCAATTCAGTGGTAGTAAATAACTCCCTAAATCTCAGTGGCTTGACAGGACAAGTTTTCTTGGCTTTTTTGTTGCCTCAAAATCTGGTGGAGGTGAAGTGAGCCTCCTCTATCTTGCAGCTTCATTGTTCAGAACTCCCGAAGGAGAGTGAGATCTAAAAAGTCATGAGGGAAGTCTCTGAGGACTAGAAGCTTCCTATGTTACTCTGCCCACATTCTATTGACCAAAAGTCATTCCCTTGGCCACAGATAACCATGAGGGATTCTTAGAAATGCCATTTTCCTGTGGGCCCAGCAAGGGGCAATGGAATAGTGAACATATAGCACTTTTTGTGACACAAGGTCCTTTTGGGTTTTCATCCTCCTCTCTAGTTTTTAAGATTGTATTTGACACATAGTGGGTACTCAGTACAGGTTTATGAGGAAAGGACTTTTTAAATAAGTTTTTTTTTAATTTTTTTGTGGATACCATTTGGCAGTATACTATCAGTGTTGGAAAAATGTAGTTAATTGATTTTTTTCCCTGTTAATATCTAGGATTTAATGCTGCTTCAATAATGTCAATTTCTTAGAATAAAAATGTAGTTTCCATTAAAGTAAGAGGAAGTCAGTTTAGAACTTTTCTTTTTAAATCAAAAGCAGCCAAAAGAAAAGGGTTGTATACTATGTATATGCTATTCCTATTGCTACTTGGCCTGTTTCCCTATGGGTGAATTTCTGTTGAATCTAAATGGGTCATATCCCCTTTACTTATTTTTTACTAATATTATTAGCTTGGTGTGAAGTGTTAATTGCTCTCATTACTGACAAAATGATTATTGCTAAAATCATAAATTCATGTTTTATACTGAGTAATAAATGGCATTTTACCATGAAAAAAATAATTTTTTTTTTTAATTTTTATTATTATTATTTTTTTTTTCCAGTGGGTTTTGTCATACATTGATATGAATCAGCCATGGATTTACATGTATTCCCAATCCCGATTGAAAATATAATTTTCTCCTATCAATCCACATGAGTTACACTTGATTTTTTTCCCTTACATATCTATCTGAATGTCAGTTGTTTATGTAGTTCCAAATATACCTTGACTTTAAATTTTTTGTCTTGACTCTTATAGTTCTCAGAACAAATATCCTCTGACTATAGTTTCTTAGTTCAAATTCTCAAGGAAATAAATATGATTGACTCAGATGAGTCAAAAGTTCATTGAGTTGGGAGAAGGGAGGAGAGGGATAAGGAGGTGGGTGATTGGGAAAGATGGATCCTTCATTTGGAGCTAATGTTGAGGGTTCCTTTCTATCTACCTTATGATTCAAGTTACTCTGACTCTTGATGTCACTTTATTTCTTCTATTGAGGTATAGTTGATTTCCAGTGTTGTGTTATTTTCAGGTATACAACAAAATATTCATTTATGTATACACATATACAGTTTTTATATTCCTTTCCTTTATAGGTTATTTCAAAATATTGAATATAGTTCTTTGTGTTATACAGTAGGTCCCATTAGTTATCTGTTTTATATATAGTACTGTGTATGTGTTAATGCCAAACTCCTAATTTATCCCTCCCCATCTTTTCCTTTGGTAGCCACAAATTTTCTGTGTCTGTGGACCTATTTCTGTTCTGTATGTAAGTTCATTTTTATCATTTTTTTGATTCTGCATGTAAGTGATAACATGGTATTTTTCTATCTGGCTTACTTCACTTAGTATAATAATCTCTAGGTTCATCCATGTTGCTATGAATAGCATTATTTCATTCTCTTTTATGGTTGAGTAATATTCATTTGTACAGATATTCCACATCAATTTGTCTGTTAATGGAAGGTTGCTTCTATGTCTTGGCTATTGTAAATAGTGCTGTAATGCACATCAGGGTGCATGTATCTTTTTGAATTATGATTTTCTCTTTATATATGCCCAGGAGTGGGATTGCAGGGTCTTATGGTAGCTCTATTTTTAGTTTTGTAAGGAACTTCCATACTGTTCTCCATAGTGGCTACACCAATTTACATTCCCACTAACAGTTTTTTTCCCTCCACACCCTCTCCAGCATTTATTGTTTGTAGACTTTCTGATGGACATTCTGACTGGTATGAGGTGATACCTCATTATAGTTTTGACCTGTGTTTCTCTGGTAGTTAGTGATATTGAGCATCTTTTCATGTGCTTTTTGACCATCTGTGTATCTTTTTTGGTTAAATGTATACTTAGATCTTTTATCAATTTGTAATTTTTTTTTCAGTTCTTGTGTCACTTGTGAGGGTCTACTCTTCATCCTCTGTTCTTGATTTTCAGTAGTTCCATAATGAGGTCAAACCTTTCCTGACTTGCTTTCCATTCCACCTCTCTCCCCCAAACACTGAGAAAGTACTTGGAAACATTGATCGTGGACCCTCCAGGCAAGCAAACCAGGTGGAAAAACTAAAGCAGAATAGAATAAAGCTCTCCAGTGGCAGAAAAGATTCAAATTATACTCAACAGGCCAGTTTAGGCCCTGTTTCCTTTCAAAATTAAGTGCAGTAAATTTCCTTATACTTAGCTTTTTAAACATAAATAAAATGAATTTGGAGGCAGGTAGAAAATACTTCATATTAAGATGCCTGGGTATTTAGTGATCTCAAAAATGACTTTTTGAAGATTATTGACACAACAGCTAATAGTTGAAGATTTTTCTTTAAACTATATTGATTGACTTATGTATTTCTCAGTGTTGATTTCTTCATTTCTTATCTTATTTATTTTCCATTCACTCCTGTCTGCCCTCATGTTCAAATCCCAAACCTGGTCACTGTTCGAAAGCAATCCTGCTAAAATTAAATGACGGCCATGCAGTTCTGCTCTGTGAACATATAGCCATTCCCTGCAGGGCCTCTTGTGTTCCTTCTAGAGTGCTTTTTGGGCAAAAATGTATATCTGAAAGGCACGAAGCAAAAGTTCATCTGTAAAATTGACTTCAGTGGCAAGGCTTTGGCTGCATCCAAATTCACTGTCTTGAAATTTGGCCTAGCTCGTGTTTGTATTGCTTTTATGAATATACAAAATGCTTAACATAGTTTAAGTGGAAAGTATATCAAAGAAGCTAGAGCCATGTGGCAAGATGAACAAAACTGCCGTTGTGAGAACCTGTGAGAGCTCAGAATCCTCACAGTGCTATTCCAGTATTATTGGTAGAAACACCGCTGAATTGCCATTACAGTAATAAAGATACCTGAAACTGAATCTGTTGAATCTGAGACAGGGAGTTTAAGACGCACAGCTGACCAAGCAAAGGTGAGGCAGGAAGTGAGTGATCTAGCTAAAATGCACGCCTGACCATGCTTTTTGGGGCTTAAAACCCTTCAGTAGCTGCTCATTACTTACGGAATAAAATCTAATTTGCTTAGCATGATATATAAGGCCCTCCGGGATCTGACCCTTATACCTATGTCTTGCTTCATCTGTTGCCCATTCCCACCTTGTCCTTTGTGATGTTAAGGCCATGGGGCACTTGCATTTACTGCCCACTCCTGCTGGTTGTCATTCCCAATGTGTCTTCACACACTGTTCAGATTCATGGCTCTGAATCTCTGGTCATAATTTTTCCTCTGCCGGCAGTGCCCTTTTCAACTTGTTCTGTCACTACCTATCTTGGCCATCCCCTAGCTCGGTATTTCATCCTCCAAGATACCTCATTATTCAAATAGTCCACTCTTGATGCTCACCTAGCACCAGGAGCATCTCTCTCTTGGCTCTTAAAATACTACCATGAAGTATCATTGTGTGCCCATCTTCTATACTAAACTGTGTGGATGAAGAAATAAAGCTTGTTGAATACAGTTTTCTACTCAGAAAACCACATGATTTTCTAACAGTGGTTTTAGAAAGTCAGTGTTATTTCCTTTATAGAACCCCCAGGAGCTGAATATTCTTTACTCATTCACAGTCTTCTAGAAAGACATCCGTGTTCCACGTAAGTCTCTTCAGGGGGCCCATTTAGTTAAACAGTGAGGAGATCTCCTTTGTAAAAATTGCTCTTGATAAAGTCAAATAGGCAAAGCTTGTGTTGGAAATATTTCCTCAGAAAGGTAAATAATAAGAGTTTTCTGCTCCAACTTTAGAAATGGAAGCTCACAGTCGGAAAATACTGTTTACCCTTCTCATAATTACCCAGTCAGGACCTGGTTTTCCCAGAACGATATACTGAACAAATTGCACATAATACATACAAACATTCTGAAAATGCTACATATTTAGAACGAAACACATTTATGTCTCAGAGTGATGCCAACTAGTTCTCTGGTGCTTTTTTGTTAAGCATAATTGCAGTTCTTCACAAAAAGCCTGGAAAAGGGGAACAAATGCTTGGCATATTTCCTTTGGTCTTTCAGCGTGTGCGTAATTTATTTGTTTGCCACTGAGAAGCACTGTGTTTTTCCTGCTGGGCACCGAGGCAGTGTGATAGGTACTACGATTTCGGTCACGTTTCCTTGTACTCAGGCTCATGGGTTGGTGGAGTTGGAGTCAGTGTTCTAAGTCCACATTTTATGTTGCTGGAGTTGGCACTGTTTCATCTCTCCTCCAGTCCTGGTTCAGCTGTGCCCAGTTGTGACTTGTCACAAAGAAGTCTTCCCCCCGCAGAGGTCAGGGATGCAATGAGGTCACGCAGAGGCAGAGCTCGAGTGAGAATCACTCAGAAGCAAATAGACCTCTGAAGGTGAGGGCAGTGCTTTTATTTTTCTCCCAAAAGAGGAGGGAATTTAAGCTTTGCAAGCTTTCTTGAATCATGTATTATAAGCTATATTTTATGAATATGCATTATGTTACCTCTTTTGAACTTCCTTGAAACAAATTCTCATAAATAAACAAGGAATGTACCATACTAACTGACAGAGTCATTTAAACTAGATGCATTGTGCTAATGGAGTGAAAAGAATAAAAATTTTCAAGGGCTTCAACCCTCAATTTTAATACATTTCATGGAAATCGGATCAAGCCCTAATTGCTAATTCATCTGAAATTATTAAAAAGAGATTTCAATTACATACCACCATTGAATTTTGATGTACCAAATTAAATTAGGACACTAGATTGTATCTTTTCTTAAATCCAGGCCTATTTAAAAGCCTTTTCCTGTAAATTCTGAAAAGGAACTTTGTGTTCAGTTATGTTGCTTAAAAAAAAAAATCCCAGCATTAGTACAAAATAGTAGGCTAAATCTCTTAGTGAAGATTTTTAATGACATTTCAGTGTTCCTCTTATAATTACTCTTCATCTAAGATATCCCATAATGATGTTGGACACTCTTGGTTCAGGCTCACTGGCTTGCTTCATTAGCATGTCATTCCCATTCCACATCACAAGATTTAATTGTAATGCCGGATATGCACAGCTCTCCACAGAAGTCTAATCAAAGTGGATTCACTTGTATTATTAATATCAAAAATCAGTCCACTTGCTATTTTTATAAATAAAAGAATCCAGATACATAAATCAGCTGTCATTTATTAGCATGTTACTGGCATATCTGCCAGACATATGAGCAGCCCTATCACAGTTCCTTAGGATTATTTTCATCAAGATTAAAACCCTTCTACATTAAATATACATACTAATTCCTCCATAAAGTAATCAGATTACAGAGCAGGTGACATTGTGTGCTGGAATTCAAATGATTTGCAGTAATGAGCTGGAAAGGTGTGCTTGGAGTCAGACAGAGGAAAGGCAAGAGGAAAGACAAGGGAAAAGGAAGACTTTGGTCTTAAATTCGGGCTTGCATGTCGGTTGTTTTATTGTGTTGCTAACTTCTACTGACTTATTTATTTTTTAATAAGTAAAGACTCAGACAAGCGTCCATGATACTTAGCAACCCATGGTGTCAATCATTTATACTATCAAATGCTACATGCTTCTCATTTATTAGCTTATCTTGTCTTCTTTGTCCACATATCATCTAAAGACAGGGCAGGGAAATATTTCCTGCGGTCGAGTGGTCCTCAAAGATCAAGGCCTGTGGACATTTTTGCTGTTCAATGAGAGTGTTTTATCTTCTTACATTCTCTACCTTTTTGTTCTTAAGACTTCCTTCCTTATGAAAATTCAATAAAACACGAGTAATACACCAGTACACAGCACAGCTACTCTTACATTCATGAAAAGGATTATAGAATAATACTTTGAAAGTGAAATGAAATGGCTAAAGATTGGCTGAAAGCATGTTTTTACTTCTCATGGCACTTGGAAGCATTAGTTTGAAAACTCCCTTATGGTTTTATGGATGAAAATGCAAAAGCATGTGGACAGCACCTTGATTTTCCACTTTATTTCAAAATATTTTTCTTGGCATGTTCTGTAAACAGGAATCTTCAGATTGTTTCACACACACACACACACACACACACACACACACACACACACACGCATTCATGCCATATACACAATTATACTATGCACACCCCAACTACTGATCTACACCTTGAAAAGAAATTAAACAGTTGGTGCTAGACTACCCTAGAATGAAGAAATAGATTCAGTTCTCTTGGGATTGTTGCCCTTGCAGTTGATTTTATTTTTTTCATTTTTAATACTGGGTTACTTTTGCTCTATTACAGAATAACAAAAGACATATCTGACTTACCCTTATGATTTTCAAATACCTCCTTATATACCCTGTATTCTATATAGTGTTTGTATACATATGTATAGAGTTTATGTTATACATACATATACACATACACACACATGAATATGCTATTTCTTACTGCATTTGGGGCTTCAATTTATTATTCAATAAGAATGCATAGTTTAATGTTCCTCTTTTTCATTAAATAACAGGTGCTTTCATTAGGTCAATTTTTGGTGCAAAATTACATCTGAGCATACATTGTCACCACCTTACCTGCCTCCTGAGAAATCTGTTTGCAGCTCAAGAAGCAACAGTTAAAACTGGACATGGAACAACAGACTGGTTCCAAGTAGGAAAAGGAGTACATCAAGGCTGTATATTGTCACCTGCTTATTTAACTTATATACAGAATACATCATGCAAAATGCCAGGCTGGATAAAGCACAAGCTGGAATCAAGGTTGCCAGGAGAAATATCAATAACCTAAGATATGCAGGTGACACCACCCTTATGGCAGAAAGTGAAGAAGAACTAAAGAGCCTCTTGATGAAAGTGAAAGAGGAGAGTGAAAAAGTTGGCTTAAAGCTCAACATTCAGAAAACTAAGATCATGGCATCTGATCCTATCACTTCATGGCAAACAGATGGGGAAACAATGGAAACAGTGAGAGACTTTATTTTTTTGGGCTCCAGAATCACTTCAGATGGTGACTGCAGCCATGAAACTAAAAGACACTTGCTCCTTGGCAGAAAAGCTATGACCAACCTAGACAGCATATTAAAAAGCAGAAACATTACTTTGCCAACAAAGGTCTTTCTAGTCAAAGCTATGGTTTTTCCAGTTAGTCATGTATGGATGTGAGAGCTGGACTCTAAAGAAAACTTAGCACCAAAGAATTGATGCTTTTGAAGTGTGGTGTTGGAGAAAACTTTCAAGAGTCCCTTGGACTACAAGGAGATCCAACCAGTCAACCGTAAAAAATATCAGTCCTGAATATTCATTGGATGGACTGATGGCGAAGCTGGAAGTCCAGTATTTTGGCCACCTTATGGGAAGAATTGACTCCTTGGAAAAGACCCTGATGCTGGGAAAGATTGAAGGTGGGAGGAGAAGGGGACAGCAGAGGATGAAATCTCTCTGGATGGCATCTCCGACTCGATGGCTATTAGTCTGAGTTAGCTCCAGGAGTTAGTGATAGACAGGGAAGCCTGGCGTGCTGTAGTCCATGGGGTTGCAAAGATTCCGACACAACTGAGCAACTGAACTGATACATTGTCACGCACCTGCCCAGCAGTTTGTGGTGAGGATAAAGTGACACTATATATGAGAAGCAATCTTTTAAGGTATAAAGTTCTTAATAACTGATACTCTGATCTGCATAATAAAAATATAATCTCTTTACTGTAAAGGATTTGCCTACAGTGCAGGAGATCTAGGTTCGATTCCTGGGTCAGGAAGATCCCTTGGAGAAGGAAAAAGCAACCCATTCCAGTATTCTTGCCTGGAGAATTCCGTGGACAGAGGAGCCTGATGGCTATAGTTCTCGGGGTCACAAAGAGTTGGACACGACTGAGCGACTAACACTTTGTTTATATGTCATGTGTGATCCATTTAAACAAAGCATCTTTACCATGGTGCAAAGTTAAATGGGACAACTTTAAAATAACCCATCCTAAATACCCAGCAAATTAAAATGCTGCATTGCCAACAAGGAATACACACACACACACACACACACACACACACACACACACACACACACACACATGAATATGCTACTTCATACAGCATTTGGGCCTTCAATTTATTATTCAATAAGAACGCATTTGACCTCATATGTTGATGACTTTTTTTTTTTTCCAGAAACTGTATTCCACGGCTAGGCTAATCAAACTGTGTACAGTTCATTTGGAATAATTTCTCATCTAATTCCTTTAACTGTTTGGAGACAGAAAGTGGGCCTGTCTTTTGTAGCATAAAAGGTAAACAGCAGCTCCCTTTGTATGATAAGCAAATAGAAAGGCGAACAGCTAATATGCTGATTCAATAACCATTTGGATATTATCCTTTTAACTTACAGACATCCTCAGTATATTTTAAATTATTTTCATCAGCCAGTCAGACATGGCTCAGAAAAGCAATAGGAAAAGAAAATCAAGAAACAACTTTGGTATTATTTATCAAGAATGAATTATTTTATGCTGATTCTTTATAAAGGGTCTAGAGTTTAAGAGGGTATGTTGATGTTGATTCTAAAAACTAAAAACTGAAAACTTAATGGGCCAACTAAGCATTAAAGAGGAAAAACAGCCAGTCCTTCTATGGTCACCTTCCATTTACATTTGGGAGCAAATGTAAACCTTATTGGAGAAGTGGATCACCACCTCGTCCAAGAAATATGTATATTGTTAACGTATATTCATTCCCGTACTCATTTTGGCTTACTTCAGCATCTCTAATGGAAAGTAAAAACAGAGGCATTTTTTGTTGTTGTTATCATTTTTCAAAAATCTCTTCAATCCTTCAATAAAAAATAAATTAATTAAAAAAATTTTAATACCCACCCCCCACCCCCGCAATCTCTTCCTGTTACCTTTTGAAAATTAAAATTCTCTGGGAAGTGTGTAGTAAGTAATATACTTCTGTGACATACACTGGATAGAAATCGAGTTTCATATTTATCTAGAGGGCTTTCCTGGTGGCTCTGGGGTAAAGAATTAGCCTTCCAGTGCAGGAAATGCGGGTTCGATTCCTGGGTCTGGAAGATCACCTAAGAAGTATTCTTGCCTGGGAAATCCCATGGTCAGAGAAGCCTGGTGGGCTACAGTCCATGGGGTTGCAAAAGAGGCAGATACAACTGAGTAAATAAACAGCAACAAGTTTATCTAGAGGGTTTCTGTCAGAATATTGAACATGTCGTATACATGTTATATACATCATCCTTGTATACATTCCTGGGGCAGAAACCAGAAGGAAGAGTGAGCAGAATATCACCAGTGCAACATATAAAAAAAAATTGTATTTGATTTTAGCTGTGCTAGGTCTGCATTGCCGCGTGGGCTTTTCTCTAGGTACGGCTAGTGGGGCCTGCCCTCTGGCTGCAGCACGCAGGCTTCTCCTTGCGGTGGCTTCTCCTGTTGCAGGGCACAGGCTCCAGGCACACAGGCTCAGTAGTGCAGCTCTGGGCTCTAGAACACAGGCTCAGTAGTTGTGGCCTCTGGGCTTAGTTGCTCTGTGGCATGTGGGATCTTCCTGGACCAGGGATCAAACCCGTGTCTCCTTCATTGACAGGTGGATTGTTTACCTCTGAGCCACCAGGGAAGCCCCTGAATTTTTATCATGAAGGTTACCAGATGGGGCCAGAGCATACTGACTGCTAAGAATTCAACATTTACAAGATAAATCTTTTTCATCAACAGTGTAATCTTCGTAGTTTAGAGACTTGTCCGCTCATTTCTATTTTCACTACTCCCTAACAATCAGAAGGAAGTGGGAGAGTCAATTTCAGAGATTACGAAAACATTTGAACAACTATCACCATTGAGGCTGCTTCTTGCTTTCTGCTGCAGCTTTAGTGGATCAGCAGAATGTGCCTCCCATCCCCAATAGGCACAGCTTGGATACACTGCTGGCAACCAGATGACTTGTTGTGAAGAAAAATAAACCTCTGCTTCCTGGTGAGGAAGCCCTAGATGAACTCACTTCAGAAGATTATAAGCAGCTATTTCTAGAGGAAGTACTGGTGTATATTCTTGAAGGTCGTATGTGTTCTGAAAAATCTTGAGGTCTGCAGAATCTTGCCATGCAGTTAAAGGGGATTGTGGGAAACCTGGGATTAGGAAAGATACTCAAATCCTGGACTTAATAAGCAGAGCGCTAATACCAGAAACAAAATGACACAATCCTGATAAAAATTCTAGCATAGTTAAATCTCTCAACATTTATACCAAGCACAGGCCAGTCAATTTCTTTGTATTTTTAAAATGTTAAGCTTGTGCTTTCTCTATGAAGAAACGCATTTTGGGAGGACCTTTGCTTTTAAGCAAGACTATTTTAATTAAAATCTGATTCAGGGCTTGGACTTCTTTGCAAATCCATTGTTTTAGTGCAGAGAAGTCCCACAGCTTCATCATCTACCCTGTGGCTTTGGCAGTTATTTAAAATGAGGGAATGCTCAAAATTCTTGAAGCCATGAAACCAGTATCTACTTGCCATTAAAGGAAGTCACATTTGTAGTTTTACAGCTTTTTCCTTAGAATCTTTATAAATTGTAAAGATTTTCCATTTGGTTGTATCAAAGTTTGCCTGTGATTTCTTCAAAATATTGTGCTAGGAGAAATGTGCTAACACATTTTCTGAGTTTCTGTTCCTCTATTGGTCTTTTGTGCAGAAGATAATTCATGTTAATTCACATAAAGAACCAAGAAACTAACCTTGTAGCCAGTTGTGCCTGGACCACCCATCCCTGGCAGAATGCAGTGTTTACCTGGTTTAATCAAATACCACCCTCTTTGGGGAGCATTTGTTTAAATACCTTAGCATATATGTCAATCAATGTATTAGTCATTTAACTCAGGGTGTTTTAAACATATTTTAATGTTCTAAACTTTATAGTTCAGAAACATACTACTAAGATGTTGTTGTTTAGTCACTAAGTCATGTCCACTTCTTTTGTGACTCCGTGGACTGTAAACCACCAGGCTCCTCTGTCCATGGGATTTTCCAGGCAAGAAAACTGGAGTGGGTTGCCATTCCCTTGTCCAGAGAATCATCCCAACCCAGAGATTGAACCTGCCTCTACTGCACTGCAAGCAGGTTTTTCACTACTGAGCCACCAGGGAAGCCCACTTAAGACATTATTTTATCAATATTCTGATAAAACCATATTAAGAATATTTTTCTCCAGGATGGTAGTCCTAAATAACTCCAGATTGTATAAATCTAGTTTTCTCAGGACAATCACTTTGAAGAGTTCTTTAAATCGTACTTTCTGGGGGATAAGGAACGCTGGATTTCATTCCCCCACACTGTGTAGTTGTTGATCAGGGAAACTTTCTTGACTAGCCAAACTTGGAACCTGGCAGGTAGGGGTGGGCAAGGGCATGATTGATTGCCTCATCTATTTACTTCTCTCTCTGTTGAGAATTAACTTAGATATCAAGTCATCAGGGAATCCAAGACAAAAATTAGGCATAGATATCAACCCATAATCCCCTCTAAGTTCCTTCTTGCTTATATCAAACAGTATTGCCTCTGGATTCCTAACATATGCATGTCCTGTTTGCCCTGAACTTCACTTAGGACC
Organism: Dama dama; assembly: GCF_033118175.1. Lineage (NCBI taxonomy): Eukaryota > Metazoa > Chordata > Mammalia > Artiodactyla > Cervidae > Dama > Dama dama. The sequence continues at coordinate 51,337,513 of NC_083698.1, read as the reverse complement.
TCTGAGCTGAGGATTTTCACCTCTGAGTTTCATATTTTATAATTACTAGAAAATATACATTTATAAATGGTGATATTAGGAAGAGATCAGACTCAGTGGCGGAGGTTAAAAACATGATCAAAAACAATCCCACACCACTATAAGGATTTTGAAGTAGCCAATTACTCTCTAACAATTTCTACTTTCTAAATTTCAAAGACTGTATTGCTTGTACTTTGTGCTAAATTGGCATATTTTTAATGTTCAGTCCAAGTGAGATCAACCACTTAGAGTGCTAAAATGCATTAATTTTGTAGAGAAGACCACTCATTATTGGTTCATTCAGTCATTCTCCATATGTTTGGGAGTCCAAATATCTCTTACCTTGAGAGTTTCCACACAAGAAGAAACAGGCCTGAAGTCCCAACCCTAGCCTGTCCACTATCAGAGTCCTACAAAGAGATACCTCACATGCGACTGAAAGACGGACTTCAGTTGCATTTGTTAAACTTCGTTTGTCCTGTTCTTTCTTCTACTCCATTTCTCCCCTTCCCACAAATGCTGCCAAAAATAGACTCTTGAAGAAGCCTTGCTAGCGCTGTGAGAAATGAATGCTCTGTCAAGGGTGTCTTCTACCAGTGCTCCCCGAGTTTCTGTCATTGTAGCTTCAGTGAGGTGCTGAACTCTGTGCACATCTGAGGAAAACAGTGTCTTCCCAACTCTGGACCACAAGTGATCTCAGAGCTACTCCCAGGCTCTTTATGGGTCTGACCCATCTGCTTCTGAATCTGTAACCTTTTCTCAAGGAGGATCAAAATAGTATGTAGGTGCTTGAAAGTGTATAATGCCTTTCCATTTCCCTCCATGCTTACGCCTCATCACATCCACCACAAAATTTTTTATGCTTTCCTCCTACAGTTAAAAATAGTCTCTTTTCATGAAAATGGAAACAAAACAGAATCAGAGTGTTGATGGAGAGGGTTTTTTGTATTGAATACCTACAATGTACAAGATCTTTTGTAGATGCTTTACTCTCCCAATGTCACAAAATTACTCATCATCCGAGATTAAGAAAAATGATAATACATTGTGCTCATCTCTTTATCCTACACTATTTGCAACATTCATGAGTAAGATAGTGATACTTCCGATTTTCTGTGGTTTAGTTAACAATCGCAGAATATTCTCTTGGATCCAGGAAGAATAGAAAAATATGATGCTTAGTTTTTAGTATTCCTCTAAAAATTATTTCATTTTTTTCCTGATCTAATTTAACCACTCTGTTTTCTATTTCATTTTTTTTTCTTCCTTTGTTTCTTATCATTCACCTATAACTCCCTATTCTGAGAGGTCAGAGATAGAGGACAATGTACAAATTTAGGATATGATAAAGGTGGCCTTTCAACACATTGTGGAAAAGATGGATTATTCAATAAAGGGTATTGGGACAACTGGCTAGCCATTTGGAAAAAAGTGAAGCTAGAGCTTTGTCTCACTCCTCACTCATAATAAATTCTAGTTAACTCAAGAATTTGAGAATAAGAAGGAAATCATTAAAGACCTGAAAAGAGCATGTAGTTAAAAACGGTTTAGGGCATGTAAGCATAAAACCGAAAAGTTGCAAGTAAATGTATTGATAGGTTAGACTAATTAAAACAATAAAAATTATCTACCTAGACAAAGCAGTTTGAATAAAATAGAAAGAGGAATAAAAGACTGGAAAAATATTTGTAAATTGGAGGGTAAAGAAAATAATTTGTTAGGACTATTAGAAAGTAGTCATGAATAGGTAATTTATAGAAAGAAATTCAAATGAGCAGTAGACATAAAAAATGCTTTTTAATTAATAAAAAGTAGTAATTAAAGAAAATCAAATAAGTATGGTAATGAGATTTTTTAATCTATCAGTCTGACAGAAAAAACTTAAAGTTGTTTCAAATCTGGTGTTGAGGAAGGTTTGGGGAAGCAGGTGTTGATCTACATGTTGGTAGAAATAAGAATTTGTCCAGTCTTCCAGTAGAACAACTTAAAACAATTTGACTTCAAGCATTTATTCTGAAGATATAATGCAAAAATGTGTACAGTTACATGTGTAAAGATGTTATTTGAAGGCTATGTTATACTGACACAAAATCTGAAAATATTTTCTATGTCCTTTACGGGGAAATGATTAAAATATTATAGAATTCCTGTAAAGTAGAGTATTATGCAGGATGCACAAATGCTTTGCATATTAGCTTCTGTGAAGTGGGGCAACATAAACTAAAGGAGAGTACAGTCCTGCTAGACCTATTCTTTTCCTTTTCTGATGCAGTCTTATAAGGAAAATGGAGTTATGGAGAGTGGGGTTGGGGAGCTCATAGATAGAAACAAATGAGGAGGAAATGGCTGTTGTAAGGATTATTACTGTGGTCTTTGTGATAGTAAAAAAGAGAAGGTTAAGAACTTAGGTTATCTTGAAATTGCTTTTGATTGCTCACCTCTCTTTTGCCTGGATAACTGTTTTAAACTAGATGTAGGTTGACATCTTTATCAGAATTACATAGAACTCATTACATTACCATCTGTAAAATAGATAGCCAATGGGAATTTGCTGTATGTCTTGGGGAACTCAAACAGGGCTCTCTGTCAACCTAGAGGGGTGGGACGGGGAGGGAGATGGGAGGGAGGGTCAAGAGCTGTAAGGAAAACCCTTTCATACCTGCACATCTTGCAATAAGTTGAATTGGTTGAATCATAGGAAGAAAACTCAGCTCTGCACAGATACATAGTTAGAAAAAAGTGAAATATTTTGTTAACCTTTTCAGATAACTGTGAGTATTCTTTGATATTGCGCAAAAACTTGATAGTGGTGGTTTCTTAAAGAAGTTGCAATGCATAACCTGAAAAAAAGTCATTGAAATTTCCGTATTGTTACATTGAAATTGTTACATTGAAATCCATTAACCTATCTCATACTTTAAATAAGTCTTTTACCTGTATATCATCTATAAAATCGTGCATTGATCATTTAGAAAATTTTGATTTATTGACTTATGTAGACTTTCCAAATATTGATTCTTTTAATTATGTGATACATATTTTTTAAAAAATCATATCACCAATGTTGCTGATATCTTCAGAAAAGACTTTAAATGTTGATAAACTGTCAAGATCATAGTAGTGAATGCAGATCTTTTAAAATTCAAGTTTTCACTTAAACTGAAATTTTGTCATTGGCAGTAACCACTGTCAAATATTCTCTTTGAACTAATAGGTTGTTTGTGGATATTTTTGAGAAAGATGGGACTTCCCTGGTGGCTCATATGGTAAAGAATCTGCTTGCAATATGGGAGATCAGGTTCCCTGGGTAGAGAAGATCCCCTGGCAAAGGGAATGGCTACCCACTCCAGTATTCTTGCCTGGAGCATTTCATGGACAGAGGACCCTAGTGGGCTACAGTCTATGGAGTCATCAAGAGTTGGACATGACTGAGCGACTAACACACTTAAGAAAATATCTGCCAAATATCTACATCTGGGCTTCCCTGGTGGCTCAGACGGTAAAGAGTCTGCCTGCACTGTGAGAGACCTGGGTTCAATCCCTAGGTCGGGAAGATCCCCTGAAGGAAATGGCAACTCACTGCAGTATTCTTGCCTAGAAAATTCTATGGACGGAGGAGACTGGTGGATTACAGTCCATGGGCTCCTAAAGCGTGGGACTCAACTGAGTGAGTAACACAACATTTACATCTGAATAACCATACTTAATCTGATAATTGTACTTTCAAGTAAAAATGGGTCATGGAAAGGCAACCAAGTAGGCTCACAATGGTGTCAAAAGATCACCATAGTATTTCAATATGCAACAAAAGTGCTTTTGTGTGTTTTTCACATTTTATCACACAAAATATTAAAAAGCCATGTACTCAAGGTGTTAATTTTACAAAATTAATAATATAACATGTTTAATTAAATTAATGATAGTTATTATTTCATCAAGGGCATCCTCGAATGGAACTGGCTTCTTTTTGTTTCTGTGATTTACTGGGAGTGTATGATGGTTAAAACCGAAACCAAAAACAGTAGTTCTTGGTACAGTTTAGTGTCACTGTGTTGATTTGTGCTAAGGTACCAGCAGTTTTATTCATGTCAGTGTTTTCGTACCATCAGTATAAATGTCAACACAGTGAAACAGACCAAAAAATATCTTAGGATTATTGTAAAAATAGTTTCAACCCCTGGAAACTCTTAACAAGAGTCTCAGGAAGGAATCAAAGGCTGCACTTTGAGAATCACTGGTTTATCATAATCATAGGTGTTAAAGGTGAGAAAGTTATAAGAAGTGCTGTTTTAATAAAATGGTGGTGGTGGTATGAAAATAAAGGTCATTACCCAAATGTAAAAGCTGAAAGTAATCAAAATTTACATTTGCTCAATGGTGTTTAATTCAGAGCTATGCAAAAGTTCCCTTTACAATGGAAGCCACTTAGTTTTTAGACTTTTTTTTCTTCTTTGAAATTATTTCTATATAATCTTATTTATGATAAGTCAAGTGGCTTCCCTCATAGCTCAGTCAGTAAAGAATCTGCCTGCAATGCAGCAGACTTGGGTTTGATCCCTGGGTCAGGAAGTTCACCTGGAGAAGGAAATGGCAACCCACTCCAGTGTTCTTGCCTGGAGAATCCCATGGACAGAGGAGCCTGGCAGGTTCTAGTTCATGGAGTCACAAAGAGCTGGACACGACTTAGAGACTAAACCACCAAGAATTCTTTAAAATACAATTATTACTACAGCATGTGTGTTGAAGACACACTGCGCTGGCAGTAGGCATTTATCAGTGTGACAGTAGGCGTATAGTGCTCCTTGAATCAGTCGTCACCTTCTTCCTTCTTGCGACAATGAAGCAAATATTCCTCCTATTAATATCAGGTTAATATTAATTAACCTTCTATTACTACTGCCCCTATCGAGCCCAGATTCCATCATTTCCTAAATTCTCAGTTATTTCATTTTCTGTAATTGTCTTATTCTTACAATGTCAAACTCCATACATCGGGTCATTTCTATCAACATATAAACATTCTTTCTTATCTCTTGTCTTAGAAGAAAAACAACAGCAACAAAGAAAACCCTATCTTCTTCTTCTCCGCAATTCAGATTTCTCATCCTTGAGGCTGTCTATTCAGTTCATTCTTATAAGACACGCACCCTGGTATGCTACTACCCTTGTCTTAGAATCACTTCTGTCAAGGACACCAGAGACGTCCATGTTGTCAAAGCCAATGGTCACCTGTGTTCCCATCCTTATTCTTCCTGAGTTCTAAGAATCACTCAGAACAATGTATATCTTCTCCTTGTTTCTTCTTTTGAATCCAGCAGCTCCACTCTTTATTGGCTCTCTTCCTCATTCACTGGTGCTTCCTGACCAGCCTCCTTTGCTTCCCTATCAGACTCTACATATGGGCTTCTTCTTGGTTCTAAGCTCTTTCCTTTCTCTGCGCTCACTCCTTTAACCCACTCTGACTTCGTGCTGATGATTCCCACATGCAGCTATCCATCCCAGGTTTTTCTCTGATCACTATCCTCATGTTTTCAGCAGCCTTCAGGACATCACCATTTTGACCTCAATGACTTGTAGATGTCTCAAAATAACATGTTCAAAATGTAAATATTAATTTATTCTGCTGTAGAACTGTCCCCTTCCATCTTCTTCATTACATTGAATGACACTATCTTCTACACATTCTTCCAGCCAGACTCTTAGGAATCATCCTATATTCTTCCCTTTTCCTCAAACCCATGTCTTCAATATTTAAAAATGTTGCATATTCAATTAATGCCTAGGTTAAGAATGTCAAGTTCTATACACTGTGTATTCTGTAGTGTAAATTATTGTCACATATTCTCTGTTTATCTGCGAGACCCTTGGGACTTTATATGTAATTAAAAATACATAGCCCACCTGCCCCTTGGCACTTTTAGATCATAACTTATAGAATCAGTGATGTAGGTGCAAGTCTTATTTTACAAAGAAGTTCCAGAGTTCTGCTCCCTACAATGACCTGATTATGCCAGTATACATTTTTTTTTCATAAGTAAGAAACAAAATGGAAATCATGATACTTTTTAAAGATTCCTGATATTTTTATTTCTTACATACATATGTTAGACTATAGCAAAGTAATCTTCATAGCCACTGCCTCAACACTCCTACTTATCTCAAACCAAGTTGATAACAAATTGCTTCACTCTCTATTAAGCATAGTGAAAGCAGAGAGACATCACAGTAATCTTCTAGAACTAATAAATGACACCATGTGTGCCTCTTTTCTCTCTAGCACCACACTGCCCTTGGTCTTTAAACAATTGCCACTCTTTATTCTTTTCACAATATCTAATGTTTCTCCCCTTAAGTTTTGTTTCAACATTGATAAATCCACATTCTGTCTGAGAGGCACAAAGCTGCAGATGATATAAATAACCTCACATAGATTTTTTGGATCAATCTCAAAAAAAAATTTCTAAAACTCTTAAACTGCTGACTACTTTTATTTAGTCTTCAAGTGCTGATAGATGAATGATAAATCTATTTAAAGGTAATTATTTGGCCTCCACATATTCCCATTGATGTTAATAGATGTTTAATTATGCACTGTGAGCATAGAAAACAAGGGCGGGCAATATAAATGTTGGCGTGTTCTCTATTTCTTTGTGTTTTAATTGTTGGTGGTACATGCTTTCTTCTCAGTGTGTTGCTCTGTGAGTTTGAACTGTTTGTTCAGTCTTTCACTACAAAGCTGAGGAGACTTTTATTATTTTTGCTTCCAAAGAACAAACATTTTGAATTTTGGTACAGTCATAAGAATACTGATTAAAAATGTTTTCCTCTCTGTGAATCAGAAGCTGATTTTTAAAAACCCAATTATCATTAAAAAAATCATGGATGGACTTAGAGAATATTATGCTTCAGTTCAGTTCAGTTCATTTCAGTCACTCAGTCGTGTCCGACTCTTTGCGACCCCATGAATCGCAGCACGCCAGGCCTCCCTGTCCATCACCAACTCCCGGAGTTTACTCAAACTCATGTCCATCAAGTCGGTGATGCCATCCAGCCATCTCATCCTCTGTCATCCCCTTCTCCTCCTGCCCCCAATCCCTCCCAGCATCAGGGTCTTTTCCAATGAGTCAACTTGAGGTGGAAGACAAATACTGTCTGATATCACTTATATGTGGAATCTAACAAAAACACTAGTAAGTGAAAAAAGAAGCAGACTCACAAATACAGAAAACAAACCAGCATTTACCAGTGGGGCAAGGGAAGGATGGGAGAGGCAAGATAGAGGACTGAGAAAGACACGCTTCTGTGAATAAAGTAAGCAACAGGGATATAATGTAAAGCACAAGGAACACAGTCAATATTTTGTAATACTTATAAATGGAATATAACCTTTAAAAACTATGAATAACTATGTTGTACAACTGAAATTTACTTAATATTGTATATAAACTATTCCTGAATTAAAAAATAAAAAACCTTAAAAATCTATCATTAGAGACTATATTACAATATGGGTGCTGTCCTATAGAGATGTTAAAGGGATATGTGGCATTTCCCAACTTCAGTATCAAATACAACATTTTTGTTTTTCAGAAGGTGATTTTCAAATGCCTACAAATTAACTTGACAAAAATAAAAATAAAAATAATAACACTAATTTAGGAACTGGAGATACTCCAAAATTGCTTGGTTGAACTTCATGAAATTCTTAAATGACAATCATTAACTAAAATATTTTTCCCTATTATTTGTAGTATGCCCAATGAATCAAAACTTTTAGCTAATTTAAATCAGTTTGAAACCAGTTGTCAGTTAAAATCAGGTAGTCAAATCAACTCAGAGGTTTGCTTTCATCATTATAGGAGTAGGTCACAATGGAAAAGTTGCTAATTCTGCACATGCATAGATTTTTAATTCCATGATACATCTGTATCTATAAGCAGAAAATAAACTGGAAGGCTATTTTAAGAAGCATATCATGTGGCTCAATAGTGAGGTAATAGCATATCAAGTTCATCTGTCCATGGGATCTCCCGGGCAAGGATACTGAAGTGGGTAGCCATTTCCTTCTCTAGGGGATCTTCCCAATCCTGGAATCGAACCTGCGACCCCTGCGTTGGCAGGTGGGTTCTTTACCACTGAGTCACCAGGGAAGCCCACGTCTTAAATACCCATATGCAAAATTAAGGACATTTACCAAAACGAGTTTTTATGACATTTCACTGTCTTTATATATTGAAGACAAATTGGGCAGCTGGTCAGCTGATTATTCAGAGAAAATGACTAATGTGTCTGGACACCGGAGGAAAAGTGGACAGAAATGATAGTCAATAACCTAGGTGCAATCCACCAGCTAGGTCTCCTAGACTCATTTCAATATATATTGTCAGTTCCTAAGGCAAAGCTTCTTCACACAACATATATATTGTTTATTTTGAAATATGGAGATCTCTAGCTGCTCTTTTTGGGAAACTCCTCACCTGGTGATGGAAAGACACCTGGGCTAAGCATGCCCAGCGTGCCAAGGCAGAGATGCCTCAGAAAGCAATAAAAAGTAGAATCCCTTCTTGGTTCTTTTATCTCTCCTTTGTGTAAGTCTATTTGATTTTGCTACCAGTGTGACTTAACATGTTCTGAGTGCAATGAAAAATAATTCTGTGAATCTCTGCTCAATATATAAAGGAGGTTTCAAACCAACAAGGACAAAGGCTTTTCCCCCCTCTGTCCTGTTTTAATTGTCTGAAAGATATGCATAAACTGTCTAGAATGACTATAAGAAGTGTGCAAAGAAAAGTCCCTGTCAAGTGCTCTTCTCTTTGCTATTTGCCCAGGGATGGACAGTCCAGAATAAAGGGGAAGAGGGGAGCCTAAAACACATCAATCCCAGAAATCTCTGGTAAGCAGTAACCGAGGGCAAAATACTGTGAGCAGACTGACATAAAGCGAAGCTACCTTGCAAATTTAGGGTTCAGTTCTCTTTGCCCATCTCTAGTTAAAAACCAAACAATTTTTTACACGTAGCTTCCAATTGCAGAGCCTGTTGAAAACTCATTATCTTCAAATAGGATTACACTCCGTTAATATGAGAACATGCATATTACAATATCTGGTAAAAATCAAAAGTTCCAATTTGCTCACTACATGTAAATCCAATTCAAAATATTTCCATAACATATATCTGCTGGATGTTACACTATTTGTGTGTCACTCCGGAATGGATTAACTCCATGACAGGCTAGGCTCAGTTTTTCTGCATTTGGTGTTTTTAAACAGTTTATATTTGTTATCATATCAAAGACAGGCTTGCAGTTTTCAAAAGGAAGAAGAGAACACAGCGCCCAAGGCTCCTCCAGCATTACATTTCTTATTCCATTTTATCTTTCTTGGTTTTGACTAATGTCAGTAACAGCTACTGGTAATAAACTGCTTGTTACAGCCTGCTGTTGCCTTGAAGCCTGCCTTTGATACATTGTCAGCCAATCGGAAGCATTTCCTGATTACATTTCCAAATTGCTTGTTTATTGATTGAGAGTTAATAAAGCAAAAGACAACTTTACAGCTTAAATTAAATGAAAGTTTCCTTTGATGTTCAAATTATCCAATCAACCAATATGCAGTGAAATGTAAGCATTTGAAAATTTTATCTGAAAAGAAGTAAAAAAAAAAAAAAATCGTATGAGATAAATGGATCTCAGTATAGACATGGTGGCTAAGTGCTAATGAAAAATATGTGCAACTTGGCATACTGTGATTTCATTTATTTCCCAGGCAAAGGAAATGATGTTGTTATTTAAGCCACCCCACTTCCCAAACCTGAACAAGGAAAAGTACTTCTAGGATGTCTGTTATTTGGTTGGCGATAATTTCTTAAAATTAGAACCACTCTAGTAAATATAATGAATTATATTAAGCTTTATGGATTTATTAAAGTTATGACATTTAAAAATGGTAACAATTTGGGCTTCCAGGTAGCTCTAGTGATAAAGAACCTGCCTGCTAATGCAGGAGACATAGGAGACAAGGGTTCGATCCCTGGTTTGGGAGGATCCCCTGGAGGAGGTCATGGCAACCCACTCCAGTATTCTTGCCTGGAGAATCCCATGGACAGAGGAGCCTGGTGGGCTGTAGTCCATGGGGTCACAAAGAGTCGGACACAACTGAAGCGACTTTGCAAGCATGCACAACAGAATTTAGATCCTATTTTTGGAATATCATAGTTGTAGCTGTTTTGATGTCACGTATGGCCAGCTTGTCATGGAAAAGAAGTTGCCCTCTTCAAAATTTTTAGTAGTTTTTGACATTCCTTCATCAATGAGCCAGCAAGCCCTTATGAATGTAAGGAGGAATCAGACGTTTCTGTCAATGATGAAAATAAATAAATATTACAAAGGTTTAACAGTGCCATGACTCACAGGAGACCAGCACTTCATCACATGTGATCTATAAGCTGCATGTTTGATTAGAGAGGAGAAAATAGGGTTCCTTGAAATCTCGGGTAAAGTTACAAAGAGGGAGGTTTTATTTCTCTTGATTGTGTTAAATTACATGAAAAGTAATGGAGAAGGCAATGGCACCCCACTCCAGTACTCTTGCCTGGAAAATCCCATGGATGGAGGAGCCTGGTAGGCTGCGGTCCATGGGGTCGCACAGAGTCGGACATGACTGAAGTGACTTAACAGCAGCATGTGAAAAGTAAAGTAAACAAAACTGTATAAGCAGTTTTTTAATAAATCTGTTAAGAAAAAAAAAGAGAGAGATGAAAATTTAGTCAAAAGTATGCCAAGAAATACAGTAAAATATTAACAGGCTGTTTTGGGGAGATAATAAAGGTGGAGGTTTTTTTTTTTTTTTTGTATTACTTTATTTCATTATTTTTTTTTGTTAAAAAATGAACATGCCTTATACTTAAAATGTGGGGAGGGGGGGGAATGTTAGTTTAAAATTGAAGTTAATTTCAAAAAATGTCCTTTTCTTAGCTGTTTCTTCAGTAGTGAAATTCTTTGGTAGTTTTGGGAAGCTTCAGATATGTTACCTAGGTGTTTGAAATTGCATGCCAGAATTTGAGCTTCTTGCCTACATTGCTGCTGCTGCTGCTTCCTCCCCCTCCCCTTCCTTGTCCCTTCTTTTCCTTCTCCTTCTTAATCCAAACCTCTCCAAAGACAATTATTCAGTCTATGTTATGTCTCTGGATGGCCTAAGAAATGCTAATCAGCTGCGAAAGAAAAGTGACCAGTGTCAGCCCTTGACTGACCTCCATCAATCTAGTCATTTGCCACAGGCAGTCTTCAAGATGCAATGTGACCATGTCTCACTTGCTTTAAAACTCCAGCTGTCTCTCTTTATAAGGCCCTGCAGAGCCTGCTTCCAGACCTCTCAGCCTCTTCATGGCCACCCTGGCCCCTCAACTCCAGTCACAAGGGCTTCTTTTGGGTCCTCTTACTGCACGAATTTACTTCTGTCAAGTTCACGCCTTTAGAATTTCGCTCAAGAATTTCTTCAAGGAAGCCCTCCAAGACTTTTAGTTAACTTTAGGGTCCTATGTTACTTGCTGTCAAAAAATGTTTCTGCCCTAGCAGTGGCACTGTGTAACTCACGTATCTGCGGAGCACAATGCCTGGCACAAAGTAAGTCTTAAATAAGTGTGTTCGAGGAGTTAAGGAGCCAGTAAGTGAGAAAACAAGTGAATGAATTGCTTAACAAAGCTAACCTCTATTCCTCTCGAAGTTTTCCTGAACTGTATAGAATGATTCACCAAGAAAACTTCCATTCAGCCATTCATTACTATTTTCTTGAGTGTTTAGGTGCAATGGAACACTTACTTACTGCAGGAGACAAAAAGATGGATTTGAAACAGGTTTTGTTCTAGGGCTTCCCTCATAGCTTAGTTGGTAAAGAATCTGCCTGCAATGGACGAGATCCTGGTTCAATTCCTGGGTTGGGAAGATCCCCTGGAGAAGGGCTAGGTTACCCACTCCAGTATTCTGGCCTGGAGAATTCCATGGACTTTTTTGGAGAAAGAAATGGCAACCCATTCCAGTATTCTTGCCTGGAGAATCCCATGGACGGAGGAGCCTGGTGGGTTACAGTCCACGGGGTCGCAAAGAGTCGGACATGACTGAGCGACTTCACTTTCACTTTGTTCTAGGAATTCATAATATGAATCAGCATTTTCCTTTGTCCAGGTCAGTTGATCTTTGATCAAAGCATGAATGGATGCTTGAAAGTGGAACTGTGCTTCCATTTCAGTAATTGTGTTCATAATACTATACATCCAGTTTTATACCAAATTCAAGAATTAGTCTTCGTTTCTCTCTGCCACTTACTCCCCACCTCCTCAACTCAGAAAACCTTTAGCAACCCTGACAGCTTCCCTCCAAAACATGTTTTAAATCCATCTAATTCCTTCTGTTTCCCCTGCAGCCACCTGCCTAAGCAGTGTCATCTCTTTGTCCCTACTGGGCTCCTACTTGCGTTTGCTTCTTTGTGTTCTGTTTGCCACCCAGTCAGCCAGAGTGATTTCTCTAAACAGGATTCACATTAAGTCGTTTGCCTGCTTATTGTCCACATGCCTTCACTTTCTCCTTGTGAGCAAATGTGTGCTCATCCCCTGAGCTGCAGTGCCCTGCCGAACCTGCCTGGTCTAATCCCATGACGGTCACTCTCCCTCTTCATCATGGCAGCACAGACCAAGCTTCTCCCACATCAGGGCCCCATGTGTTTCCTCACATCATTTCACAGGTGCTGGCTTCTCTTCATTCAGGTCAGAATTCACAGTCCAGCTCTTTCGAGAGCCTTGTCTAGAGCAGCCAGCCTTTTTTCTTTCCCCACTAACCTGTCATCCTTTTGAATTTTCTTTAGAGTATTTATCACTTTATGAAAATAACCAGTTTATTTATTTGTTAATTTTTTAGAAAATTCTACTTCTTCCTTGCTCGCTGCTCCTCTACTACAATGTGCCCGCTGTGGCGTGTGTGCTCTATACGTATTGGTTGAGAGAGTGAGTAAGTGAATGAATGAAGAGCCTGCACATTCTCAGCAGGTCTCTCTTGGTTGGTATGTGAGATTGAGCTATAGCCTGACTTTTCTTACTGCCTCCCTCCATCACCCCCTGCCCTGGTCATCAAGTCACCTTGTAAGTCCTACTGGTTCTGTGAAGCCTGTCCCAACAGTCTAGTCTAAAAACATCATCCCCTTTTCCGTTGTATATAATTTGTTATCCAACCCAGATTACTTTTGAGAGTAAAAGGAGGCATTGTGAGCACTTGTGCAGGGGCAACAGGTGTACACTGGAATGGTCCGGGGAAAACTAGGCTGTATGATCGCTCTTTATCTGGTACTTGCTTTATTCTTTATTGTTACTTACTACATTCAGATCAGTAGTGCCATGCCCTTCTTTTTCTCTGTTGCATTATGTAATTTACTTATTTGGGGGAAATTTTCTTAAAAGAGATTCTCTTATGCATCATACTGGATCTGATGATTATTATCATCAGCTAATTTCAGAAAACAAAAGACTGTTCTTTTATAAAGAATCCTATGGCAAGCCTTGGACCAAGTCATTAAATCCTATAGTCATGTGACCCTGTGCTGAGGGGTCAAGCCATTTTTAGTTAATTGAGTACTAAGAATTCATTGGGATTGCCTGGGGGCTCTGCCTGCAATGCCAGATATCCTGGAATGCAAAATCAAATGGGCCTTAGGAAGCATCACTGCAAACAAAAGCTAGTGGAGGTGATGGAATTCTGGCTGAGCTTTTTCAGATCCTAAAAGATGATGCTGTGAAAGTGCTACACTCAATATGCCAGCAGATTTGGAAAACAGTAGTGGCTACAGCACTGTAAAAGGTCAGTTTTCATTCCAATCCCAAAGAAAGGCAATGCCAAAGAATGCTCAAACTTCCACACAGTTGCACTCATCTCACATGCTAGTAAAGTAATGCTCAAAATTCTCCAAGCCAGGCTTCAACAGTACGTGAACCATGAACTTCTAGAAGTTCGAACTAGATTTAGAAAAGACAGAGGAATTGAAGATCAAATTGCCAACATCCACTGGATCATTGAAAATGCAAGAGAGTTCCAGAAAAACATCTACTTCTGCTTCATTGACTATGCCAAAGCCTTTGACTGTGTGGATCACAATCAACTGTGGAAAATTCTGAAAGAGATGGGAATACCAGACCACCTGACCTGCCTCCTGAGAAATCTGTGTGCAGGTCAAGAAGCAACAGTTAGAACTGGACATGGAACAACAGACTGGTTCCATTAGGAAAAGGATTATGTCAAGGCTGTATGTTGTTACCCTGCTTATTTAACTTATATGCAGAGTACATCATGCAAAACGCCAGGCTGGATGAAGCACAAGCTGGAATCAAGATTGCTGGGAGAAATATCAATAACCTCAGATATGCAGATAACACCACCCTTGTGGTACAAAGTGAAGAACTAAAGAGCCTCTTGATGAAAGTGAAAGAGGGGACTGAAAAAGTTGGCTCAAAACTCAATATTCAGAAAACTAAGGTCATGGCATCTGGTCCCATCATTTCATGGCAAATAGATAGGGAAACAGTGAAAACAGTGAGAGACTTTATATTTTTGGGCTCCAAAATCACTGCAGATGGTGACTTCAGTCATGAAAGACGCTTACTTCTTTGAAGAAAAGCTATGACCAACCTAGACAGCTTATTAAAAAGCAGAGACATTACTTTATAATAAAGGTCCCTCTAGTCCAAACTATGGTTTTTCCAGTAGTCATGTATGGATGTGAGAGTTGGACTATAAAGAAATCTGAGCACAGAAGAATTGATGCTTTTGAATTGTAGTATTGGAGAAGACTCTTGAGAGTCCCTTGGACTGCAGGGAGAGCCAACGAGTCCATATGAAAGGAAATCAGTCCTGAATATTCATTGGAAGGACTGATGCTGAAGCTGAAACTCCAGTACTTTGGCCACCTGATGCAAAGAACTGACTCATTTGAACGACCCTGATGCTGGGAAATATTGAAGGCAGGAGAAGGGGATGACAGAGGATGAGATGGTTGGATGGCATCACTGACGTGATGGACATGAGTTTGAGTAGGCTTCGGGAGCTGGTGATGGACAGGGAAGCCTGGCGTGCTGCACTCCATGGGGTCACAAAGAGTCAGATCCGAAAGAGCAACTGAACTGAAGAATTCATTATTTTCTTAATTTTTATTTTTGTGATATAAAGGGACTCTCTCTTTTTTGGCCATTTAACTCTCAAAGTTATAAGTGATGACTTTCTGGTGGCAAGGGTTGAAATTACAGTAGATGCATTGGAATTTGTTTATCAAACTGTGTATTTTATAGCAGGTAGTTGTAATAATTCTTATACTGGATAATGTATAAACCGTTATTATAAGATGAACCCGAAAATAAGTCCAGTCACCCTTTCTTCTAAATCATGCATAAAGAAATGCAGTAGTAACAATTAGAAGTATTTTGAAAACCAAATTTTCAAAAAATGAAAATACCTCTGAAGCTCCTGCCAGTACTTTCAAAAGCAAAATCCCAAAGGAAATATGAGTTAATGAGTTAGTACTTGTATTTTTATATAGACTTTTTCTGATGACTTTGAAACTCTTTTAAAAGCATTATCTGATAAAAGAATTGTTCTAGTTATTAGAGAGTATATATTGAATGATTTTAACTGCCATATCCTTTGTCTTTGTGGTGGATCAGATTTGTTGGTATATAATGGCATTTGACATAGTGTATGTCTGTCTTGAAGTCTGAATGGAAGAGAAAGAAGTGATGATGAAGAGCAGGAGGAAGAGGATAACAAACACCTTAAAATATTTTCAGTATATAAGACAGTGTTCTAAGCATCTTACATATCTTAAATGATTTCATAACACAGTTCTCTGAGGGAGAGTCTATTATTATCTCCATTTTTGGATGAGGAAACCAAAGCCTGGAAAAACTAAGGTACTTGTCCAAGATCATACAGTTACTAAGTGAGAGAATTCAGATTCAAGTCCAAGTTTGTCAGGTGCCAAGTTCTATATGCTTTTTATTATATCCCATTCATTCCCAAAGAAATCTAGACTTAAATTCCTTATTCTAAGGCAATGTCATCTAGAAAAGCATATTACCACATGGATCAAGAGAAGGAGAGTGTAGTTAGATACTATGGCTAAACTCCAGAAGATGGTGAGGGACAGGGAAGCCTGGCATGCTGCAGTCCATGGGGTCTTAAAGAGTCATACAATATTTGGTGACTGAACAACAACAATTAGATTGCACTCAGCCATTCAATTTATAAATGTTTCATGCCATGGTATATCATTTGAGATGACTTTGGCTGTAATTAACAGAATGCCTAGCAGTAACATAGACAACAGGGGCAGTTATTTTCTTTTTCTGCTTTTTTTTATTTTCTTGGTCACACAGCAAGAAAGCTAGAAGAAGGTGGTAACAGTAATGGTTTGGCAACTCCAGGATTCCAGAGTGCTGGTTGTAGAATCTTATTTCTCCTCATGCTCACATGATGGCTGCAATGGCCCCAACAAAATATCCTCACATGACAGCAATTAAAGGAGGAAAAATAGGGATTTCTTCTCAGTTCCTTCCCAGAATCGCTCTCTTTCTGTGAGAGAAGAAAACATTCCCCAGAAGCACCCTAGAATATCTCTCCTTTGTAACTCATTGCCTAGAACAGTGTCACAATAGCATAATGAGTACTTGGCCAAAGGATTAGCTTAATTGACCAATCAAGATTCAGACCCTAATGCTGGGGTCATTGATCATCATCACTGATATCTTCAGTGATATCTGAAAACCTGATGTTCCTTTTATAAGATAAGAGACCAGAAAAGTCTGCCCTGTATAAGCTCCTGGGACCAATACAGCAGGAAAGGCAGAGAGCCACTATTTTATAAATGATTGAAAGAGAAGTTGTGACTTGTCCAGATTTGTACATACAGGATCAAGATCAAAGTTCAACACAGAATCTTTGGGCTACTTCAGTGGTTTTCAAACTTAGTGCCTCAGGGTTTCTACAAAAGTTTCATTAGAATGTCATTTTAAAACTCTTCAGTATGTTTTTTAAAATGTGATTAAAAATACAATGCACGTGTAATTTTCTCATTTATCAAAAGTTGACACACGGAAATCCCTACCATACAAACCATGTTAGCTTTTGCTGTCAGTTAACTCGATTTTTTGTTGTGATTATTTTCGACCTTGGAGTAAACCCCCTCATGCCATCTAATCATGAAGTCTCCTGGGGTTGTTCTGTAGTCTATTAAAAGCTATTTGTAACCATTTGTCCATGTTAATCTGAATTTTTTTCAGTACTGGACAACCACTATAAGATAATCAATTGTGTGTTGACAGTGATCTAAGACTGCGGCACGTGCAAGCAAATTTGAAATAACCTCTAATTTGAAATTGTTGTATGTATCAGAACAGCTAAATTATTCTCTTGAACTGACTTAGCTATCTCTCAGGGCCCTGCTTACCTCTCTAGCCACTTTTCCCTGGCTCTTCCCACTTCAGAAGCATCTGCTTCAATGCTGGGAAGACTTTTCTGGACCCAGAAGACTTTCTCTCATGCCATGCCCTCTGGCAAGCATTCTTCTTGGTATTCCAGTTAAATGGTACTTTGTTCCCTAACCTCTCCATTGAGTTTCACATTGCTTATGTATACTTATCATTTTATAATTATTTAGTCCACAGCTGTCTTTTCTGCTAGGCTGTCTAAGGGCAGCTGTCTAAGGGCAGCAACCATGGATGTGCCATTCACATCTCTCAGCACAGTGCAGGCTCCATAGACATAATCAATTATTTTTGAAGGATGGGATATTGATTAAAAAGCATAAATGAAAATTTTTTCTGTTTTTTAAAGAAAAACTGATTGGATCGGAAGATGGCAAACAGTGAAACACACAAATGTATTAACATTAAGTATACAACTAGATGTAAATTTCCATATATGTATATACATGTGGTTAAGCTCCATCCACATGAAATATAAAGCACTTTTAGCACCCCATAGCTTTCCTAGTAATCACCCTAGTCATTTGTTGTTGGTCAGTTGCTAAATTGTGTCCGACTCTTTGCGACCCCATGAACTGCAGCACGCCAGACTTCCTTGTCCTTCACTGTCTTCCAGAATTTGCTCAGACTCATATCCGTTGAGTTGGTGATGCCATCCAACCACCTCATCCTCTGTCACCCCCTTCTCTTCCTGCCCTCAATCTTTCCCAGCAGAGTCTTTTCCAATGAGCTGGCTCTTCGCATCAGATGGTCAAAGTATTGGAGCTTCAGCATCAGTCCTCCCAATGAATATTCAGGGTTGATTTCCTTTAGGATTGACTGTTTTGATCTCTTTGCAGTCCAAGAGACTCTCATGAGTCTTCTCCCACACCACAGTTCAAAAGCATCAATTGTTTGGTGCTCAGCCTTCTTTTTATAACACCTCTCATATCCATACATGACTACTGGAAAAGCCATAGTTTTGACAATACAGACCACGATCTTAGTGTTTGAATGTTGAGTTTTAAGCTAGCCAGAGTTTTCCCTCTCCTCTTTTACCTTCATCAAGAGACTCTAGTTCCTCTTTGCTTTCTGCCATTAGAGTGGTATCACCCTAGTCATACTCACACCCTATCATCCCATTCCCAGAGGTAAACACTGTTCTGAGTTCATCCCCATCAGTTGGTTTTTGCCTGTTGTTAAATTTCATATAAATAAAGATTTTAAGTATGTATTATTTTGTGATGTTTTCTTCCACCCAACATACTGTCTATGAGATTGTCCATGTCATGTGTGATTTTTTGTTATTTTAATATGTTCTTTTGTATAAATATACTATGTGTAGTTCTCAGTTTCTTATTGATAGGTATTGGGTTTTGTTCTCAATTTAGAGCTATAATGGAAACAGACATAATGAACACTCTTGTTCAGGTTATTCTGTGGACATTTGACACAAGAACTCTGTTTTTTTCCACCCATCCTTAGAAGAAAAAATTGAATCCCCATATGCTCTATTGATGTCCTGAAATATCTTTTCAATTCTTAAAAACCAAAAAGAAATCAGAACAGCATTAGATATTACTTTAAAAATAGATGAAAATCCTAATTGAAGACTGGGGCAGAAGTGAGCACCCTATCAGAGATAGGGGGAAAAAAAAGGAAAATCTAATGAAATGGGAAAACTCATTATAGATGGTAATGTACCTAATAAAAATGTGTCCACAAAAAATGTACACAAAAATGTTTATACTAGCTTTATTCGTAATGGCCCCAAACTAGAAAAAAAAACAAAAACAGCAATTACAATCTTCAAAAGATTCTGCACAGTTTCTTTGGGGAAACGTGTAAGATTCTGCTATCCTGAGAGTATATCAGCAATCCCATAATTGTCCTGGATTCTAATAATGTCCTGCATTTATATAGAACTTTAAAATTACAAATTTCACATATATCACATAGCTAATAACTGGCAGAACAGTAACTCCAATGCAGGACTTTTGATGCTAACTTTAGTGTATTTCCCCATCACATCCTGATTACACCTCATCAGGAAAAGCGACACTCAACATGATTACTTATGACAAAGTGTATTTAATTTTTAACATTTTTAAAACTGGGTTTTCTACTTTGGAGGGTTTTTCTAATTAGAAATAATTAGTTGCGTGTGCGTTCTGATCTACGCTTGTCAGTGAGTCCCAACCTTTCCTAGTTCGTGCCTTGCCAATCACCCTATCAAAGAGCTTGTTTCTTGTTCACACAAACTTTTCTTTTCACTAGGAAAGAAGTTTCTTCTTGTTTGTCGATTAGCATTCTGTTATTGGTGTTCTCATTCATGGTAAGTTCAGCCAAGCAAAAAACTACAATCATTTGTATCTAAGTAGACGATTTCTCAGAGCTTTTAAAATGCCAATGAACCTGGTGACTATCCAAAGAGCAAGCTAGAGTGACTATGCTTCCTAACTAATAGCATTTAGAAATTTCTAGAGAACAAATTAGGGAAACTCCTTTCTAGACTTTTGTTGATTATCTCTTGGAAGTTTCACTTTAAACCAAGCCATTCCCACAAATTCACCTGCAAATAGTTGTGTTTATTTTTATCAGCCACAAAAAATCACTAGAAAAATTAAAAAATCGCTACAGTGACTATACTTCCTAACTATAGCATTTAGAAATGTCTAGAGAAAAAATTGGGGAAACTCCTTTCTAGACTTTTGTTTTGTTGATTACCTCTGGAAATCTTCACTTTCAACTAGGCCATTCCCACAAAGCTTTGTTAATTGACTGCCTAGAAATTCTTCCCAAAAAATGATGTTTATGAATGGTAAGGACCCTGTGTGTTATACCCCCTTTCCAGATAGAAGATTTTCACCTTGACTGGAATTATCAGGACCAAACTGAAAATGACTGACGTAAGCTCAGGCCCTATGCTGGCAGAGGAGAAATATGTGGTGGGGTCGGGAAGAAGCTTAAGCCAGAGCCTCAGCTGCTGAGGAATAGAGACCCTGGAGCCTGGCTTGGTTTCTTTTTAGAGCCAGATGTGTGTGCTCAGTGCAGAAAATGGTGAGAAACATGAACTTGCTGCTGTTTTGTCATCCTAAGGAGCAGCACATAATATTTATCTTTTCATCTACTTTGACTTGAACCACCAACATATTCAAGCTCTCAGGAGGGAAAATTGCTTTCTACTCTCATCTGTGTAGAAAACATTTTTTCTAAGCTTTCAGTCAGGGTCATTTGGATGACAGAATTAAACTGCAAATAGTTGTGTTTATTTTTATCAGTCATGAAAAATCACTCTTTATTCCGTCTGTAGTTGGAAATTTGGAGTCATGTTCATTTCTGCAAGAATGTATCACTCTTTTGTTTTTACTGATTTGTTCTCCCCTCAAGTGTGAAAAAGTTCTTCTAGTACCTGTAGAACTGAGCTGGTTTTTTTCCCACTTTGGTTCAATCTGACATGCTAATTCCATGTTGATATATGTTTTAAATGGATATGTTATTGCCTCCTTAATTTAGAGTTGATATAATTTCTTATTCCAAACAGTTTAATTCTAGATATATTTAAATAGGAAGGAAACACACAGTCACAGCCACTAAAAATGAAATCATTATTATTTTATTTTAAAAGGTTTAACAATCTGGGCATTGGGCTATAGAGTGACTTTTATACTTTAAAAATGCATTTTTGAGTAACCCAATTTCTTCAAAATGAAGATGCTGCATTCATATGTGTAAAATACAGTTTACACTTGTAATTATCTTTGCATCTATTCCACCTGTTAATATTTTTGTTTCCAAAAAAAGAAAGTACACTGAGAGTGATTAAACAGTATGTAAATTATATGAGCTTGGAGTCAGTTCTATCCTCCTGTTTTATGACACTAATTATTTCAAGCAGTGTGACTGGCAATATTAACAGCAGGTTTAATAGTCTGGAACAAGACCACTTAGGATTAAATTCTGGTGCCACCCTCCAACCAGCTCTAATTTGGGATTGGTTATTTAATTTCTTTGGGCCTTAGTTTCCTCATCTGTAAAAAGAAGGATGCTTATAGAACCTGTTTCATATGGCTACTCTGAGGAATCAGTTAGGTTAATACAGATAGTGCTCTAACAATAGTCACTCTACATAATGAAAGTCAGTAAACAACCTGTTGTCATCATCAACATTATTTAAAGGAGGCAATAAGAAAACTGGTCCGGTTATATGACCAGATAATTTAAAGACTGGAGACTCAAGAATAAACATTTGAAAAGATGTTAACCCCCACTTCTAATAATCAGGGACATAAATATAGAAATAACAGTACCATTTCTCATGCATCCAATTGATGGTAATTTAAAAGTCTCAAAGTGTCAGAGGATTCCAGAAAACAAATTCTTACATACTGTGGGTAGGAGTATAAATTGGTCAAGCAAAATTTGTTTGAATTGTCAAACAAAATTGAAAATGTTCATAGTTTACAAACCAGCATCTCTGCTTGAAAGTATTTATCTAGTAGAGAAAACTCACACGTAAGCGCAAAGAGTTATGTGTAAGGATATTTATTATAGAACATTTCTTAAGAAAGGGAGACAGTCTATATGTCCACTAATAAGGGAATATATAAATACATACCTATGTCATGGACTTGTTGCTGTTTGGTTGCTAAGTCATGTCCAACTCTTTTGCAACCCCATGTAACCCACCAGGCTCCTCTGTTCATGGGATTTCCCAGGCAAGAATACTGGAGTGGTTTGCCATTTCCTTCTCCAGGGGATCTTCCTGACCCAGGGACTGAACCCATGTCTCCTGCATTGGCAGGTGGATTCTTTATAACTGAGTCACCAGGGAAGCCCATCATGGATTGTTATATAGCAATTTAAGAGAAATGAATTGGTGGGTTTATACTGAAAAACGTGAATGAAATTTATGGCCAACCCAGTATTTATACTACAACATGGATCTGTCTCAAAAATAGGGAATAGGCAAGTTGCAAATTGATATACACTGTATAATATTACCTATGTAAGTAAATAGTTACACAAAACTATACTATGTATTGGTAACAAATCATTCTGAAATTTTGTAAGTTTAATTATTCAGTGACATGGAATGATACACACCAAATTCATTGTTGTGTTGTTTAGGAAAAAGGAGAATTGGAAGTGGGAAGGAAAAAGGCAAAAAAGAAAGAGGACTTAAATTTGTTTCCTTTATTAAATAAAAAGGCTTGACATATAACTATATAAATAAGGTTAATATTTGACATTTCCTGGTGGTGAGTACACAGGCCTTTATTGTATATGTCTTTGAATATTTCTGTATTTGAAAACTTTCTCAAAATGAGTGTATCTAGACTAATGTTTAAAAAGATACTCTTTCCCCAAAAAGGTAGGTACTGTATAAATATCAATTGATTGTCAAAAAGGGAAAGAAATGACTTGTTATTTTAAATTAATAAAGGATGTTGAAGCATAGTCTATTTGGTGATATCCTCAAGATCAAAATCTTGATTTATTCATCACTGTACCAGTTAGCCCACAGCACAGTACTTGATATATATAGGTTGGTGCAGAAGTAATTGTGGTTTTACATTGTTAAACTTTGCTGTTTGATATTGGAATACTTTCTTAAATAAATGTCATTACGTTACACATCATTTTTCTCACTTTATGTTTTTTTTTTACTAATGACTTACTACTTGCTGTTTATTTCATATTTATTTTAAACTAGGGAAATGATGTTAGCCAAAAAGCAAATTTGAGTGATTTTCTTATTTGAGTTCAAAATGGGTCATATAGCAGCAGAGACAATTCGCAACATCAGCAATGCTTTTGACCCAGGAACTGCTAAGAAATGTACAGTGCAGTGGTGCTTCAGTAAGTTTTGCAAAGAAGATGAGAGCCTTAAAGATGAGCAGCACAGTGGCCGATGATCTGAAGTTGACAGTGACCAATTGAAAAGACCACTGAAGCTGGTCCTCTTAAAACTGCAGGAGAAGTTGCCGAAAAACTCAACATCAACCATTCTATGGTCACTTGGCATTTGAAGCAAATTGGAAAGGTGAAAAAGCTTGATAAGTGGGTGCCTCATGAGCTGACCAAAAGTAAAAAAAAAAAAAAAGAAAAATCCTTGTTTTGAAGTGTTGTCTTCTCTTATTGTACTCAACAACAAATCGTTTCTCAGCTGGATTGTGATGTGGGACGAAAGTGGGATTTTATACAACTGATGATGACCAGCTCAATGGTTGGACCAAGAAGCTCCAGAACACTTCCCAAAGCCAAGCTTGCACTACAAAATGGTCATGGTCACTGGTCTGCTGCCTGTCTAATCCCCTACAGCTTTCTGAATTCCATTGAAACTATTACACCTGAGAAGTATGCTCAGCAAATGCAAGGCCAGCAGCTGGCGTTAGTCAACAGTTCAGTCGCTCAGTCGTGTCCAACTCTTTGCAGCCCCATGGACTGCAGCACACCAGGCCTCCCTGTCCATCGCCAACTCCCAGAGTTTAATCAAGCCCATGTCCTTTGAGTTGGTGATGCCATCCAACCATCTCATCCTCTGTCATCCCCTTCTCCTACCGCCTTCAGTCTTTCCCAGCAGCAGGGTCTTTTCAAATGAGTCAGTTCTTTGCATCAGGTGGCCAAAGTATTGGAGTTTCAGCATCAGCACAGTCCTTCCAATGAATATTCAGGACTGATTACCTTTAGGATGAACTGGTTGGATCTCCTTGCAGTCCAAGGGGCTCTTAAGAGTCTTCTCCAACACTACAGTTCAAAAGCATCAGTTAGTCTTCAGAATGGGCCTAATTCTTCTCCAGAACAACACCTGACCTCAGGTCACACAACCAGTACTTCAAAAGGTGAAGGAGTTGGGCCACAAAGTTTTACCTCATCTGCCATGTTCACCTGACCTCTCTCCAACTGACTACCACTTCTTGAAGCACCTGGACAGACAACTTTTTGCAGGGAAATTGCTTCCTACAACAAGCAGGAGGTAGAAAATGCTTTCTAAGACTTGGTGGAATCCCAAAGCATGGGTTTTTATGCTGCAAAAATACACAAATTTATTTCTTATTGACAAAAATGTGTTGATTGTAACTTCCTATTTTGATTAATAAAGATGTTTTTGTGCCTAGTTATAATGATTTAAAATTCATGATCTGAAACCACAATTAATTTTTAACAAACCTAAGCTCAAAAACCCTCTATTTAAATATCCTGGACTACTATTTATCTAAGATATAAAAAATACTCATTAATTACTAAATCAATAAGATAACATAAAATGGAAAGGAACAATGAGATATCATTTTAAATATATTAGCAAAAATTTAAAATGAAAATACCCAGTGTTGACGGAGATGTGGGAAAACTAGCAAACTCACACATTCCTACTGACAATTTAAAATGGAAAGCACTTTGGTAGTATATTGTTAGAGACAAAATGTTCCTTAATCCAGTAATATCCAATTTTTGGAAATGTATTCTAAGGAAATAATCCAAAGGTGAAAAGGACTGTTATGTTTATATTTACAGCAAGGTTACTTATCATAGAAAATGGGAATCAGTGCAAATGCTCACTAATCACAAAGTGGCTAATTAAATTATGGTATAAAAAAGTGTCAGAATATTCTGTAGCTATTAAGACAGTAATTATGAGGGTATGAAGACATCCTGGCTGAAACATCTGATAGTCAATTTTTTGTTAGAATTGATTCATCTAGTGGTTATAAATATATGGGGGAAATTTATGAAATTATGCTAAATGAAAAAGCAGGCAATGAAAAAGAGTATATATGTTCCTGATATGAAATATATAAAAATCATCTATGCAGACACCCAAGATGAGAAGAGAAAATTAGGGGGGAAAGTATTTTTTCCCTAATAGTTAAAATCTATTTTTATAGTGTTTTAAATAAGAAAAAAACATTTTCTGTTATCAGAATACCTATTGCATATCTTCTATCATGAAATCCAATGTGACAAAATAAGAATGCTCTTAGTTGACAGTTCAGCACTTAATATGAAATATAAAAGTGGACAGAATAGCTTATATTTACCTTGAAAATATATTCTAATTAAATCTTAAGTATTTGACTTCTCTCAAATTATTTGGGCATCAGTTTATGACATAATAATGTCAAGCTGGTAATTTTAGCTGTTATTTATGCCTTCAGTGTGTTTGGTTACATTTTTAGAAATCAGTACCCCTAGTTTTTTGGAAAATGTGAAAAATTTTCTACTTGGAATACCTCTCTTCTCAATTGTTTAATGTGCTCCACAGAATACAAATGTGTCTCACAGACAGTTCCTGTCATGAAGTTCCAAAGTTTTGAGGTACATTGGCTAGTGGAACCAGAGAAAGACATGATTCTTTTCAGCATAAATATGATAAATAATATTAAAATACCTAGGGGAAATGCTCTTATTTATGTATTTTGTGAGATCACTAGAGAAAGAATTATGTTATCCAGTATTAACCGAAGTAGAGGAATGAGAGAGGGAAGCATATGCTTTATACTTTAAATCCGAGACAGAGAGAGACCGATGGAGATTTTCAGAAAATGTCATCCCCAGATGCTGCCTCTCATTTGCACATTACCTGGGAGAGCATCGTGCGGCCGCATATTCGCAGCTGTTGAATGTGTTCTGCTCATTTTCCAGTGGGGAGGATGGGTTTAATGCTCTCTCAGCAGTATGTACTTTTGTCATTTCTGCTGTTTCTGTTTACCTGTCTTCTTGCTTATTTATTGTTTGCACTTAGCTTGCCCTGTAAGTGGTTCTGAGGATTGTGGTATGAATGGACAATACCCGTGCAGCCATAAGCTTTACAAATCTCTCTCATTTTATTTTTATACTGGATCTGTGTGGGGGATTCATTCCAGCTTACCCCTTTTCTTCAACTTGATGACATTTTCTAAAGAGCCATGCATATTTAAACAGAATATAAAGGATATGGGTGTTTTTTCTTTAATCAAACTTATTGAAACCTGCCCTTAGGCTCCCAAATTCTTCCCCCA
The DNA here is from genome assembly GCF_033118175.1 of Dama dama. Classification (NCBI taxonomy): domain Eukaryota; kingdom Metazoa; phylum Chordata; class Mammalia; order Artiodactyla; family Cervidae; genus Dama; species Dama dama. Next base: position 51,310,996 of record NC_083698.1, on the reverse strand, counting down.
AAAGTTAAATTCTAATGAGTGATTCTGTCTTCCACATTTAAAACCAATTCCTCTTTCTACTCACATAAAAGACAGTGTGAGGCCAAGGTCTTGGGCAAGTCACTAAACCTCTTTTTAGATTCATCTGTAATATGAGAGAATTGGATAACAAGAGTCCTGTGGTTCAGTGAAAGTTCAATGATTTCCCAAAACCTTCTACTTCATGAGCTTTCCAAAGAATAGCTGACTCTGAGAGATGGTGTTTGGTGAATAAATACTTAGCAAACAGTTGGAAGACAGACATGGGAAACAACCAGAGCCCTGGTTATATCAATAGCCATGAGCCATATTAATGATTTTGGAGGGAAGCTCAGCAAAATGCTAATTTATTTAATAAATATTTAATAGCATATTATTTCAATAAATAAATTAGTGTTTACACAGTAAAGAATACAAATGTCTTATGCACACATTCTTGACCCACTTCCATAGTCCTTCTTGGACATTTCCCAAGGAATTTTTTTAAAAAAGATAAAAATATTTCTGTTTAGAGAAGTTTGTGATTGGTGGTTAAACCTATAAAATAATCCATTGGTTTGTCCCTATTTGAGAATGTTTAATCATCTTTGATATTTGCTTAAAATTAGCACTCTCAAATGTACATTTGTATAAAATCTCCCAAATCATGAAAGATTTATAATTTGAAATGTATTTGGATTATTCTCTAGTTAATCAGCTGGATAAAAATTAGGAGTGCTGTAGCTAGAACAATTAATTGAGTTGATCTGAGTGTTATAAAAAAGTGAAAAAATTCATGGCATGCTTTGATTCCTTCAATGAAACTAAAAGCCTATTCACTATCACAGAATTGATGTGATAAGAGAAGCCATGTGTATCCTTTTCCAGAGCCCAGGTTAATAGTTGAAGCACAGATCAGAAGACTGGGGTGGGCTGGGGGTGGGGGGGCAGTTGCTCAGGAGTGGTGCTTGTTATTGAGGCTGTCATTGTCCCTTTATGGGCTTGTGTAGATTAACTAACTCATGAAAGACTCAGTTATCATTCCTAAGAAGTGTGATGAAAAACTGTCACGTGCCATCCAATTCAGCAACTAGATGCAAATGCTGATTCTAGTGGCGTGCAGTGGCAAGGTCCTACCTGCCAGGGAGTGGTGACAGGCTGGGTGGGGAGGGCGTAGGAGCGCCCAAGTCGGCCGAAGAGTGGTGTGCCCCAGACACCGACACCCCGGCAAATGGATCGGGAGTGAAGCCAGTCAGGTTGATTGTGCAGTCATGACCTGCTTCCTTCCTAAGAGGACTCTCATTTGTTCATGTGTCCACACTCCTTGTGGCCATGCTTTTTAGGGGAGGTATGAAGGATCGCTAGCCCCTTGAGCCTGCCTTTTTCTTTGGGTTCACTGAGGCCCAGGAATGCCAAACAATTTGTGTCAATGAAGTACAAGACCAAGTTGGCTTGAGGGTGGAGTAGGATGGCGGTGGTACTGGTGTTTCTGGGAAAGGATTTCCTCAATATTTCCTTTGCTGCCTTTCTTCCTGCAGGATATTGAGCTGGGCATATCATCTCTGCTTCAGGCAACAAAGTCTTGTGAGTGTACCCCTATTGTAAAGTTAAGGGAATTGTACGTAAGAATCGTCCTGCTCAGTTTTGCCTTAACATGGTCTTTTTAAAATGATTTTTGTGAGGTCATGGATTTTCTCTTCTTGACTTCATGGTGGGACACTTGTTGATACAGTAGCGATGTGAAAGAGACATTGAATACCTATAGAAGTAAAAAAAAAAAAAAACAAAAAACTGTATGTTGTAAGTGAAATTTTTAAATCTCAAAATAAAAGAAAATATACCTTAAAAAGATCACATAGAAAAATAAAATTATGTCTGGGGGAATAGTTAGGGAGCTTGGGATGTTAATGTACACACTGTTGTATTTAAAATGGATAACCAACAAGGATCTACCGCATAGCACATGGAACTCTGTTCAGTGTTATGTGGCAGCCTGGAATGGAGGGGGATGTCAGGGAGACTGGATACAGTGTATATGTACGGCTGAGTTCCTTCACTTCACTGGCAACTGTCACAACATTGTTTGTTAATCAGGTATACCCCAGTACAAAATAAAAAGTTTTTCTTAAAAAAAATTACCTCTTTGAAACACAAAAAATGTTGCTAGGACTTTTTCTATTAGACTAAGTTGAATCTATATATTACCATGGGAAAAAATAAAATTTTTATACTAGTAAGGCTTCTAACAGGCTTCCCTGGTGGCTTAGATGGTAAAGAATCTGCCTGCAGTGCAAGGCTTCTAACATGAAAATTCATACATTTCCATTAATTAGATCTCCTTTAATTTTATTCAGTAATGTTCTGTGGTTTTATTTGTGGATGTCTTGACAGTTTCTAAGGTTTATTCCTGGAAATTTGGTGGTTTTTTTGTTATTGTTTTAAATGATGTTATTTCATTTAATTTTTGTATTAGAGTATAGTTGATTTACCACACTGTGTTAATTTCAGGTATACAGCAAAGTGATTCAACTACGCATATAGCTGTTCTTCTTCAGATTCTTTTTCCATATAGGTTAGTACAGAATATTAGAGTTCCCTGTGCTATACAGGAGGTCCTTATTGATTATCTGCTTTATATTTATAATGTGTGTGTGTGTGTGTGTGTGTGTGTATATGAACTCCAAAATGTTAAATTATCCCATCAGTGTACCACTTAGTTTAATTGTGTTATTCATATTCGCTATACACCTAACACTTCACCTTTTTTTTTGTTTGTTTTCTGCCTACCTGTTCTATCAGGTGGTAAGTGAACTAAAAATCTGCTGAAAGTTTTCTGGCAAATGTAGCTTAGGAATAGAAAAACAAAGTAGGAAACTTCAATTAGTTCTCCTAATTGAATCCTAGGCTATAGATTTTCCGAGCCTTGCACTCTGTCCTTATTTATTAAAGTGGTAATTTGTTTCCCATTTGGCTAATATTCCCTGTGTCTGAGCTCCCTTGATATAAAGCCCTGAAAGGGAAAATGGATAGTGAAACACTTAAAGATTCTAAGCCCCCTGTCCTCCAATCTGCTTACCTATATTTGTAAGAAATATTTCTCAGTTTTTCAAAAGATGTCATTCTTGGTTGTACAATAGAGTTCTCATTAAAAGATACATAAAAAGACAAACATTTTTGCAAAGTATTCATTGTTGTCTTTGAAAGTATAGATTATCAATAATATTATAAAGTTCTTATCATAATATGAGCTACACTCTGTAGCTGTGTACCTCTACTGTATTTTCAACATGGTTAATGAAATGAACCTTTGAAAACCTGTGTACTAATGCAAGTTGATATAAAGATCAACAGGTTAATAGGATGTCAGTCCAAGCTCATACATTCATCAGAATATTTGTATTGTTCTCAGAGGTTTAATGGAGATCAAGATGTTCTATTAACATCAAGTGGTATCACTTAAAAGGAATGGCCTTTCTGGTTATTTCAGTTTGTGTACCTCTTCTCTCTCAAAGAGTTAAAAGAACTCCCTGGGCTGGCTCTCAGGAGGCTCTGTTTGTTTGGTAGCAATGATACTACTTGCAGATAAATCAGTATAAAGCAGCATGCTGACAGTGTTCAACATTCCAGATGGCAGTTTATCGGAATGTCTTTAGGGATTTTATCCACACGAGGAGTTTCCAAAAGAAAGCACATGAAGAGTTGGTGGAGCAGACTGGGATAGGTGTCACAGCTGAGGATGTACGGTGTGTGGGGCGGTGCGTGAGCATCACAACCCAGGCCTGTCAGCATTTCTCAAAAGATGCTGTCAGCATAATAAGATGCTAGATGCTGAATATCAGAAAAAACTGCATTGGGAAGATTCAAGTTCAACAAATTTAGACACGTGGACTAAACAAAACAAAACTGGTTAAATGTCTAAAGAAGGGAGAGCTAGAGTGGCTGTTACTGAGAGAACACAGAAAGAGACACGGAACTCAGAAATTCACACTGTGGTTAAATATCTCAATTATACCAACATTGTTGTTGTTTAGGCAGTAAGTCATGGCAAACTCTTTTGCAACCCCATGGACTGTAGTCTGGCAGGGCCCTCTGTCCATGGGATTTCCCAAGCAAGAATACTGGAGTGGGTTGCCATTTCCTTCTCCAGGGGATCTTCTCGACCCAGGGATCAAACCTGTGTTTCCTGCATTGGCAGGCAGATTCTTTACCACTGATTCACCTGGTTTATATTTATTTCTTTTCTTCATAAATGTTTGTGAGGGCTTTCCCCCCTCTTGTTTAAAGTAGGTTATACTGATTGTAGAAAATCAGGAAAATGGAGAGAAGTACAATGAAAATAAGTTCACCATAATCTCTGGAGAGAAGCACAGTTAATAGTTTGTAGCACATACTATCAGTCTTTTCCATATAAATACATATGAATTTAGGAAGCCATTAGTCACATTATACACAAATGTACTAGATATAAGGCAGTTTATTTCTCCTGTTTTGATCCCTGTTTGGAGCCCTCAGCTTACTACGCTGCCTGTACCACAGGTGGCAAGAAAATAAAAAAAAATTAAGTCTTTAAGATTTCTTGTTCCATTGTCCAGCTCATTTCTGATTATCTTATTTAAAATCACATATTTCCCCATTACCTTCCCCCACCCTGCTTTTCTTTAATTTTTTCCCATAGTTCTTATCAGTATCTAACATATATTTTGCTTATTATTTTTTCTTTCCCAACTAGACTGTAATTTCCAGAAAGAGAACAGATTTTTAGATTTTTTTTTTTCTCAACTTTCTGCCCAGCACCTGGATCAGTGGCTTTTATAGAACAGACCCTGAATCCATATTTGCTGAATAAATGAATGAATGCAGAGCCTTGGTGGGGTTTGGCTTCCACTCTCTATCCTCTGGACCTTATGTGGTCTTTTCTGCTCAAGTAGGACTTTTCTTAAACCTTTGTCCTGATCTTGGAAGCACAACCCTCAATACCCTCTTATTTCAGGCCCAAACTGTTTGAGTCCTCATCTAGTATCAATAAGTCTATATTTGGTCACTGGGCAGGGAAACTTCAGGATCCTTTAGAAGCTGTTGACAGGCCCTGGTAGAGATGGCAAAAGAGATTGTAGCTTGCCTAAAGCTCATTTTCTTCTCCTCCCTTGGCCAGCTTCAACTCCTGATGCTGAGCCATTTAGGTCGTGGCAACAAACTGAGGATTGGTACTTTGCATGTGTATCTTATGATCTTCTAAAGCTGTGTCATCCAACAAGTCAGTCACCTGCCATCGACACACATGAAATAGTTGAAACATGGCTAGTCTGAACAAAATGTCTTGTATGTAAAGGATATAGGATACATGTCAAAGACAATGTAAAAAAAGTCAGTGAAAGTGTTACTCAGGCGTGTCCAACTCTTTTGTGATCCCATGGACTGTAAGCCTACCAGGCTCCTCTGTCCATGGAATTCTCCAGGCAAGGATACTGGAGTGGGTAGCCATTCCCTTCTCCAGGAGATTTTCCCAACCCAGGGATCAAACTCAGGTCTCCTACATTGCAGGCGAATTCTGAGCCACCAGGGAAGTCCAACAATACTGGAGTGGTTAGCCATTCCCTTCATCAGGGGATCTTCCTGACCCTGAGACCAAACCGGGGTCTCCTGTATTGCAGGCAGATTCATTACCATCTGAGCCACCAGGAAAGTAAAAAAAAAAAAAAAAACAAAAAAACAAAAACCTGTCAGCTAGCTCATTAATAATTTTATGTTGATTATATGTTGAAGTAATAATAATTTGGTTGACTTGGGTTAAATAAAATGTACTATTCACGTTAATTTCACTTGTTTCATTTTTTCATGTGGCGACTAAAATATTTGAAAGTACAGAGGTGTAGCTGGCACTTGGGACCTGTGCAAAGTTCCTCTTCCTGACACTGTTTTAACAAGCTCCCTCCACCAGCCCCTGAGGGACAGGAAAGCAGCGCCCACCCTGGCCTCCATATGTTCTCCCTCTCCCCTCTTTCTTAGGAGACAGTTCAGCTCAGGACAGGGCAGGGCCAGCCTTGGGCTCTCCTCCTTCTTCCTTCCTTTAGGGTAGCATGGCCAGAGGCTTTTTTCTGGGCAAAAGAATCATCTTCTCTAAATTTATGGAAAATATTATGATTTAATTTTTTGGCTTGATCTTTATTATGCCAAAAGAATGCAGAAAATTCTCTTTTCCTCTCCTTCCCATGAAGCCTGGCTTTAAAGTTTTATTGTCTTTGACAGTCAAAGCTTTGTAGTAGCGCAGGTCTTCCAGCTGTTATTTGCCCTACCTCTGAAATACCCAAATTGTGTCCTCCTGTCCTTTGCTTTTCTTGATGGGAAACCCATATATATAAATAAAATATACATATATATAATATTTATATGAAACATATATGCATAATATATGAATATGATATCCTACAGCATACACAAAATACACAATACACAAAATACAATACAGCATACACAATGCACAAAAAATACAATACAGCATACACAATACACAAAATACAATACAGCATACATAATACACAAAAAATACTGTCATTATATCAGTATTATTCCACTTTTTACCTAGTGAGATTTTTGTAATCTGAATTTTTCTCTTTAAGATTGTAACTTGAGGGAAGCAGGATGGCCTGACAAGGACGGGATGTAAAAGAATATCATGATTGTCAACAAAAAACTTTCCATTTATTCCATTTACATCTGTGATTCCCTCCTTCAGCCCACCCATGATAGGGATTCTGATTCTTTGCTATCCCTACCCCCTCCATCTCCCCCATCTACAGTATTGCTAGTGGAAGTAGCATTCCAAAGCTGTTGACCCAGAAGTGATTTATTTTTGCTTGATTTGAACAGCTCCAGACACTTTCTCACCAGGACTTCCCTGGTGCCTCCCTGATAGCTCAGATGGTAAAGAATCTGCCTGCAATGCAGGAGACCTGGGTTCGATCCCTGGGTCGGAAAGATCCCCTGGAGGAGGGCATGGCAGCCCACTCCAGTGTTTTTGCCTGGAGAATCCCCATGGACAGAGGAGCCTGGCAGGCTGCAGTCATGGGGTCGCAGAGTCGGACACGACTTGAGGAGCTGCAGCAGCAGTGTGTGTCGTAAGGGTGCGCCGCTTCACTTTGTGCTCATAAACATTCTCCTCAAACCACAGACACTTGAGATGGGTCATGTGCTTCCTGCAGTAAACTCTCCAAGCTGTAGAAATGAGTTAGTTCATCTTTACCTTCTGTCAGTGGAAATGAGAATTTGAGTGGCAATAGAGAGAGGCCCAGGGGAAAGGGAGCTAGCCTAGGAACCGTGGGTTTGAGTAGAACATTCTAGTCCTGGTCCAGGGAAGATGGGGACAACAGCAGGGGTCCAGATTTCTGGCTAGAGAGAGGAGTGTGAGGAGGAAGACAGGGTCTGGTCAAGTGATGCCGGGCCCTGTTCTTTCCCAGGGTGCCGGATCCTGTCTGCCAGTTCACCTGTGAGTGAGGAGCAAGTCCCCTTTCTTTCTATCAAGTAAATACATAAAAAGTGGTTTGGACAGAAAGTAGAACACTTCTCAGGGCTGCAGGAAGGGAAGTAGGAAAGGGAAGTTACTGTTTAATGGTCTGGAGTTTCTGTTTGAGATGATGAAAAAGTTTTGGAAATGGAGAGTGGGCAGAGTGGTGGTGGTCACACAACGCTATGAATATACTTAATGCTGCTGGGCTTAAAAATTGATAAGGTGGTAAACTTTATGATATGTATTTCTTACCACAATAAAGATTGTATATACATATATGTGTGTGTATCTGTATATATGTACATACAATGAATTCTATAAAAATAAAAATGTTAAAAATAATGTGGTTGAGATTCATGGATTGCAAGTGCTAAGTGGGCAGAAACTGGACAGCTGCTCGTATGAAAGGAATGGAAATAGCAGAGAGGAAATGTCACAGGAGGAAATGATGCAGCAGATGCTCACAGCAGCAGTAGAGGAGCTACCAGACAGCAAGTGACCCCTGGGAGAGTCCAGGCTGAATGAATAGCAGAGCCTTCTCCCATCAGAAACATTTAAGTCAATAATTTGCAATTGGTTGAATATAGCCTGAGAAAAATGCACGCACTTTGGCAGTAGGCGGTACCGGTAACATTTCAGGGTATGAACTTATTTTAAAATGGGCGCATTGAAACTGTCTAATAACATCAGTACCAGCTGTCTCTGCAGCAAGAGTAGTTTTGTAACACAGATTGGTTGGTTTCAAGCCTAGGAGGCAAGAAACCCAAGTTCGTTTGCACACCCAGTACAATGTTAGTACTTACAGCTTCTGTCTCAGGTTGGGGCATGAATGAATTCAGTTTCGTTTGACAATGATTCAGAAGGTGGTGCTTCTGTATAATTGTACAATTATTAGATTTCTACCTCCAAAAGATAATTGGCAGTGCATGCATCCAGTATGGCTCTATCAGACAACAAAAGATAAGGTAATAATGTGATGTGAACACAGAAAAGAAGGAGGAATAGTAAGATTACCTGGCAAAAAAAAATATTGATGGAGATGATTAATACATATGGCAGAGAAATCGTATCCTTTTACTCAAATAGAGTGTTTACTATGACAACCTCCACACCAGCCAATAACTGCAAATAGCTTTAGGAGATATGTTGTGGAGGGAAATAAGTTTTCCCTCTGTGACTTTATCATGGAGTCAGTACTACTCTTAGACAGAGGCTGTCTTGGCCTCATAAATACAGAACTTTTGCAGGCTAGCATTGTCTCCATAAATGAGCTTTAGAAGGTTGTCAAGGACATAATCGCTTGACAGAAAAATTCCATACTACAAGTACCAACTTGCCCAAGTACTCCCAAGGCTGCCAGCTATAAAATATGTTGATATAAAACTGACAATGCTGGCCAAGGCATGCAGGGAATCATTCAGACATGATGATGTTGGACAAGGAGCATACAAAGACTGACATCCTGAATCGGACTGGCCCAAATTGGGAGCACATTTCACAGCTTCCCCACTTTCAGTGGTATAGTACTGAAAGTGCCAAAAGGGACCTCGACTGCCTGCAGTCCTGCACGTGTGATCCTAGAACTGCCGGGTGGGACCTGGGAAAGCCTTGTAGTATTTTCCTGGCGCTTGTTATTAGCATCTTTCCTTTCTTCCTCAACACTCCCCTCCCCCCACCATCATCCTCATAAAAGGCAGGGATCTCAGCTTGGGTTTAGACTGTTCCTACTCTTCCTGCTTTCAGTTCAGTTCAGTTCCGACTCTTTGCGACTCCATGAACCGCAACATGCCAGGCCTCCCTGTCCATCATCAACTCCCAGAGTTTTCCCAAACTCACATCCATCCAACCATCTCATCCTCTGTCAGCCCCTTCTCCTCCTGCCTTCAGTCTTTCCCAGCATCAGGGTCTTTTCCAATGAGTCAGCTCTTCGCATCAGGTGGCCACAATATTGGAATTTTAGCTTCAACATCAGTCCTTCCAATGAACACCCAGGACTGATCTCCTTTAGGATGGACTGGTTGGATCTCCTTGCAGTCCAAGGGACTCTCAAGAGTCTTCTCCAACACCACAGTTCAAAAGCATCAATTCTTTGGTGCTCAGCTTTCTTTATAGTCAACTCTCACATCCATACATGACTACTGGCAAAGTCATAGCTTTGACTAGATGGACCTTTGTTGACAAAGTAATGTCTCTGCTTTTTAATATGCTGTCTAGGTTGGTCATAGCTTCTCTTCCAAGGAGTAAGTGTCTTTTAATTTCATGGCTGCAATCACCATTTGCAATGATTTTGGAGCCCAAGAAAATAAAATCAGCCACTATTTCCCCATCTATTTGCCATCAAGTGATGGGAACAGATGCCATGATCTTAGTTTTCTGAATGTTGAGCTTTAAGCTAACTTTTTCACTCTCCTCTTTCACTTTCATCAAGAGGCTCTTTAGTTCTTCACTTTCTGTCATAAGGGTGGTGTCACCTGCATATCTGAGGTTATTGATATTTCTCCTGGCAATATGGATTCCAGCTTGTGCTTCTTCCAGCCCAGCGTTTCTCATGATGTACTCTGCATATAAGTTAAATAAGCACGGTGACAATATACAGCCTTGACGTACTCCTTTTCCTATGTGGAACCAGTCTGTTGTTCCATGTCCAGTTCTAACTGTTACTTCCTGACCTGCATACAGGTTTCTCAAGAGGCAGGTCAGGTGGTCTGGTATTCCCATCTACTTCAGAATTTTCCCCAGTTTATTGTGATCCACACAGTATAAGACATTGGCATAGTCAAAGCCTCCTGCTTTACTGCTTCCTAGCTTCCTTTCTCCAACCTAGGGCATCTGGCCTCACTCAAGTGATGGTAAGAATGGTGGCAACCTGGCTCCTCCTCATTCTATTACTTCTACCGCATAACATTATCCCCGCTTAGATTTCCTATCTCCTAGAATACACTTAAGAGATGAAGACAAAAGCTAAATCAGAAGTTGTTGGCCCTACAAAATCCACTTACACAGTTCTCACTAGTGTCATATTCATATTGGTAGTGTGTGTCCACAGCAACACACTATATATTGCTATAACATCACATTTAAGACATGCATCTCCGGCTAAATTCACGGTACCGTATCTTATAATGTGGCATGGGACTCTTTAGAAAAGACCCATTTTATTCTTTCCCTTCTTTGCTTAGTTGAGGAGCTGTTTCTAGCTTTTTCAGCCATCCTCCTAATCATTGCCTCCCATGTCAATAAAGAGCAAGAATCTAACATTCACTTGCTGGATTCTTGAATAATTCTCAACCCCTCCTTCTTTGTTACTTTCCAAAATGTTAAACTCTTAAAACATAGGTCTTCTGAGTCACAGCTGGATGTGCTTAACCCGTCCTAGAAGGCTGTGCTTTGTGCTTTTAAATTATTTAGACCTGACAGAGAAGTCTGAATCTGTTTCATCTTCACCTTGTCTTTTTTAATATTTTTTTTTCATCTTACAGTGTTCCCATTAGTCCTCATGGGCATGCTTATGGGCTAATATAGCCCCAGAAATCACCTTCTGGCATTGAAAATTCTGCCTTGGGGCTTCTAAAGCACTGGAAAGTCTGCAGGGACCCCTCTCCTCCAGGCCAGTTGAGTCGACTCCCTGGATCTTTAGAGGAATAAGAAACACACCCTGACAGTAATTCCCTCCATCGGTACGTGGGTGCTGCATGCCCACAATTGAATGTTACATGTGGATTTTAATTTATATTATTTCAAACATGCACACTCACATTATCGGCATGTGCTTCTTTCTACTGTAGGTGCAAAGGTGGTATGTGCTAAGTTAAAAGGGACCTGTGCTGTAGCAGTATTTGTGATCGGTATATTCTGCTGGGACAGGGACCTGGCAGTGTGGTGTTGCCATGTGGTCACAGGTGCCAGAAGCCCTGCCCTGTGGTTGGAAGACCTCAGGCCTTGCTGATGACACAAAAACTTCAAACCAAGTTTCAGATTCCTCCTATGCTTAGCATACCCTCTTAAGCTATTCTTCTCGGAACAAGCAGGCATTTTCTGCTCAAATTAGTTTGCATCTGTATGTGACTTTCAGTTTGGCTGGAGATGAAAAATTTCTGACCTCATAGAAACAAAGAAACCTTCTTCAGGAAGAATACATGTCTGGTGCTTTATCAAAACTCTGAAGAAGAGCACAGATCAGGTATAAAATGTGACCAGAATCCCTCCTGCTTTTCTCACTGCTAGAACCACATATGGCCCTCTGGGGCTGGTCTGCTGTGTAGGGCAGAGCTCACACAAGGCTCTATCAACTGAGATTACTGCCCTTCAGACATCAGAAGACTGGCCCTACTGCTTGTGTGCACAGACCTCTGCTAGAACTTTCTACAGGATACCAAAACAAAACAAACTAGGGATTACATGTTAAAGTGTTTACTGAGTATTTGAGAAGATGCCTTCATATAAAGCTAAGTGGGAAAGAACATTTACAAAAGAGTATGTGTCATATTATTCCATTTTTATTTAAAAATACATACTAAATAAAAGACTACAAGTAAATACAACAAAATCTTTATAAGAGCTCTGGTTGGTGATATGAAAATCATCATTAGTTTCTTTATGAAAATAAATGCAGATATAATATCAATATAGTCTTTATTGGAGTATTGTTGTTAACAATGTGTTGGTTTCAGGTGTACTGTGAAGTAATTTGGTTACACATATGCAGATATCTGTTCTTTTTCAAATTCTTTCAGTTATTACAGAATATTGAGAAGAGTTCCCTTTGCTAAACAGTAGGTCATTGTTAGTTATTTATTTTAAATATAGCAGCCTATACATGGCTGCTATTCCCAAACTCCCAATTCTAAAATCCCAATCTATCCCTCCCCCACCCACTCCCCTGGTAACCATAAATTCATTCTCTAAGTCTGTGAGTCTGTTTCTATTTTGTAGATAAATTCATTTGTGTCATTTTTTAAGATTTCACATATAAATGATATTTGTCATTGGCTGACTCACTTAGTTTGATAATCTCTAGGTTCATCCATGTTGCTGCAAATGACATTATTTTGTTCTTTCTAATGGCTGAGTAATATTCCACTGTATATATGTACTGCATTGTCTTTATCCATTCATCTGTTATTGGGCATTTAGGTTGCTTCCATGTCTTGGCTGTTGTAGTCAGTTCTACAGTGAACATGGGTGCGTATATCCTTTCAAACCATGTTTTTCTCTGAATATATGCCCAGGAGTGGGATTATTGGGTAATATGGTAGCTCAATTTTTAGTTTTTTTGAGGAACCTCCATGCTGTTCTCCATAGTGGCTGTACCAACGTACATTCCTACCAATCGCATAGGAGGTTCCCTTCTTTCCAGGCCCTCTTTAGCCTTTGTTATTTCTTGACTTTTTGATGACATCTCTGCTTTTTAATATGCTGTCTAGGTTGGTCGTAGCTTTTCTTCCAAGGAGCAAATTAAAAGACACTTGATGCTTGGAAGAAAATCTATGACCAACCTAGATAGCATATTAAAAAGCAGAGGCTCTACTTTACCAACAAAGGTCCTTCTAGTCAAAGCTATGATTTTTCCAGTAGTCAAGTATGGATGTAAGAGTTGGACCATAAAGAAAACTGAGCACTGAAGAATTGATGCTTTTGAACTGTGGTGTTGGAGAAGACTCTCGAGAGTCCCTTGGACTGCAAGGAGATCCAACCAGTCCATCCTAAAGGAGATCAGTCCTGAATGTTTATTGGAAGGAGTGATGCTGAAGCTCCCATACTTTGGCCACCTGATGCAAAGAACTGAGTCATTGGAAAAGACCCTGATGCTGGGAAAGATTGAAGGCAGGAGGAGAAGGGGATGACAGAGGATGAGATGGTTGGATGGCATCACTGACACAATGGACATGAGTTTGAGCAAGTTCCGGGAGTTGATGATGGACAGGGAAGCCTGATGTGCTGCAGTGTATGGGGTCACAAAGAGTCAGACATGACTGAGCGACTGAACTGATTATGACTGGTGTAAGATGATACCTCGTTGTAGTTTTGATTTGCATTTCTGTAGTAATCAGTGACATTGAGTATCTTTTCATGTGCCTCTTGAACATCTATATGTCTTCTTTGGAGACATGTCTATTTAGGTCCTCTGCCCATTTTTTGATTGCGTTGTTTATTTTTTTTTTATATTGGGCCACATGAGCTATTTGTAAATTTTGGAGACTAATCCCTTGTTGGTTGTATCATTTGTACATATTTTCTCTCATTCTGTGGATTATCTTTTTGTATTGTTTATGGTATCCTTTGCTGTGCAAAATGTGATATGTATTCTTTTTTAAAATATTTTTTGATATATATTCTTATTAATCATCTTTTTACACAAAGGATAGCTTACATTTTTACTGGATTATTCTGTGTGAATACAAACAAGTTCTAAACCTCAGGGGCTTTCAAAGCACACTTTCCTTTCTCACTCACTTGATATATGGGGTGCTCTGCTCCAGTTAGCTCTGATGCTGGTTGTAGGTAGGCTTACTAAGTCTTCTTTTTCTGGGTCCAGACCAAAGGAGCAGCTGCTGTCTCAGACATGCTCTTCCTATGGTTTGGGGAGAAACAAGAGAACTGGAAGAAATTCATGATGCCTTAGGGAACTCAGACATGACATGCATCAATCACATTACTCCACTGGCTGCAGCCTGTCACATGGCCAAGCCCAACAGCAGGGATGTATTGTATTACTGGAGAGCAATGCCTTGTACAGTGTTTTTCTTAATAATATGGCCTCAGGATGTACTCATGTGACTATAGAAAGGGCCTCTTCATTTTGTAAATACCTACATGGTACTTCATCATGTGGATATGCTGCTCTAGCTTATTTAACCACTCCTCTATTGATGGAAATTTGGGCTGTTTTCAGTCTTTTATAATGTCAAACAATGTTGAAATGAATAATCTTGTCCATATGTCATTTCATATGTGCTCAGGTGTATAGTAGGATAAAGGCCAAGGTATCCTAAGAAAAGAATCCTGATATACAGTGGTTTAAGGTTGCTTCCTTGAGGTAACAGTCCTAATGTGCAGGATATGGGGAGTCCAGTCTGACTGTGTGTGTTTCTTGGGATCATTCAAGGGTATCTAAGTCCTTTTGGGTGGCTGTAGCAAACTGCCATATAGACAGGGTAACTGGAACATCAAAGATTTCTTTCTCACTGGAAGCTGTGAAGTTCCAAATCAGGCATAGGCAGATTCAATGTCTGGTGAAACACCTGTTACCTCATGTATTCTCACATGGCAGAGAGGGCAATGGTGCTCTCTGGGGCATCTTTTATAAGGGCACTAACCCCATTCATGAAGGTTCCACCCTTATGACCTGATCACCTCCCAAAGGTCCTACCTCATAACACCATCACATTGGCAGTTAGGATTTCAACATATGGATTCTGAGGGGACACAAACAGTGCATAGCAAGGAGCTAGGTTCCTTCCATCTCATTCCTCCGACTTTTCTCAAAGTCTTAGTCTGCATGACTGAAACGATCATGGCCGCATCCATCTTTCAGGTCACAGGAAGGAAAAGTGAGGTCATTGAGAAGTACATACATACCAAACCTGTGAGGACCCAGTCCAAGAAGTGGCGAATGTTGTCCCATCATGCTCCACTGGCCAAGACTTAAAGACACAGCTACCGCTAGCTGCTAAGGAGGATGGGAAATGCAGCATGAAACTGGGCTGCCATATGCCAGATATATTCTTTCCTCCAGACAAAGTGAGAATAGGCATATCCACATGGTAAACTCCTAGGAACAGAATGAGTGCCTCAAAGGATAGATATGTTTGTAATTTTGGAATATGGTACTAAAGTGTACTCCATAGGAGTTGAACCATCTAGTATTCCCACAAGCATTGTAGGACAGTCTGTTTTTCATCTTCCCTCTATGACACAAAAGTGTGTTGTCCAATTCGTGTTTGTATTTTTTCCTTTTTTACCAATTTACACATAAAGCTATCTTAGTGTTGTTTTGATTGAATTTCTCTTATTTTGAATGGAATTAAGAATCATTTCATGCATTTTGTATTTCTTTTTCTAAGAATTATCTCTTCTGATCTCTTGCCTATTTTTCTACTGGATTGTTAGTCATTTGCCTGTGATATGAGTTGCAAGCATTACTTTACCCCCAGCTTGTCACTTGTCTTTTGACTTTGCATAGGATTATGTTTGTTACCGTGTTTGGAAAATCTTTTCCCTTCTCTGACTCTAATGTCTAAAGACATTTTTGATTGTCACAAATGGGAAGACAGGGTTGACAGGTATCTGGAGGACAGAGGCCAAAGATGCTGTTACAGATCCTGCAATGCCCAAGAAATAATCCTACAATAGGAAGTTATCCAGCCTGGAATATTAATAGTGCTGAGTGGAGAAACCTTGTTTAAAGGAGTTGACTCATGATTTTTGGTAATAACTTAGAACATGTCATATTTTACATTTAAATCTTCAATCCATTTAGAATTTATCCTGCTCAGCAGTATAAAGTTAGTGTACCAGTTTGTCTTTTCTAGATGAGTTCCCTTCAATTATTGTTCCATGTTATCTATTGTTATGTAACAAAATACCCAGATCTTACTATACTAAACACTAACATTTATTGTGGTATATAGATTAGGAGTGTGAGAGTGACTTTTCTGGGTGACTCTGGCTTAGGATTGATCATAAAGTTGTAGTTCAGCTGTTGGCTAGGAATACAGTCTTTTAGAGGTTCAAAGATTTGTTTCCTAGATCATTCCCTTGGTTGTCAGCAGGCTTTGGCTTCTCACTCTCTGTGGGCTAGCAGCCCCAGTTCCTCACCACGTGGTCCTCTTCATGGGTACATGATGGTCCTCTTGATGCAGTATCTGCCTTCCCCAGAGAATGATCCAAACCAGAAAGAGAACACCTGAGACAAATGCTGGAGGTTGTATGTTTGTTTGTTTTAATAGCACAGTCTTAGAAGTGACATGTGATCCCTTCTGCAATATTCTGTTTATTAGAAGTGACTAAGTCCAATCCTAACTCAAGGACAGGAGTTAAGCTCCATCTCTTGAAACGAGAAGTATCAGAGAATTTGTGAATATATTTCAAAAACTACCGTACTCTGCTTGTCAGTATGCTTCCTTTATTATATACTTAATTCCCAAGGTGACTGTGCTAATTTCTATAGTTAATGTGCATTGCTTCTGACAAATTTTTACTAGGTAAATTAAAAAATCATGCCCCTGTCCATATTTTGTGCTAAGGGATTTGTTCATATTCACAAACTATTTTGTGCACTTCTGCTAGTCTGGTGGATCAAATGATATTATGGATGTGAAAGTATTTTGCAAACTCTAAAAGAAACACGTTACCATAAAATTTTATTATTATTATTTTTGTGTAAAGATATAGCCAAAAAATTCCATATTAGATTTCCTGTTTGATTTGCTGAAATTGGTTCTTGGATCCAAGTTGGAATGTAAGTTGTGGGCCAGTTGTGGAATTTTCCATCATAACATTTCCTCTGGATTGAAACTGAACTGAAACTCAACCCAGGAAACAAACATAAAATATGTCAACTAGTTGATATTCACTGAATCTTATCTGCCTCTTCTAGGGGTGTCAGTTTATCTTTTATATTGTTTTTTGGGCAATCACAGTTTTTACAGGTGTGTATAAATGTGTGTGGCTGTATTTGGATATGAAAACAGGAATGTGTGACTCTCACATGATAGAACACCAACAGGATTTGATAAAGATCTGTTGTATGATATGAGACATACTCTAGTGAGCATGTCATCCAAACTTCTCTAAAATTCTGCCTAAAGAATCTTTCCTTGGTTCTGTTGAACTGTTTTTGTTGTTGTTGTTTGTTTTTTAATTGCATTTATATTTTTGGATACAAGTAATCCAAGGACACGTAATACTTCAATCCTACTGATAATTGAAGCCTAGTTGAGGAGGAGAGGACAAAAGAAAGAGTAGTAACTTAGACATGGGCAAGGAACCAGGAAAGGAGGAAACAAAGATTGAGATGAAAAATGTTTTCTCTCATAGGCATTCATTGCAATTATTAGCATATTTGGATTTTTAAAATATGAAATCTCCAGTTGGCAGCCCATGTGCTGGATTCAACACACAGACATGCTTTGTCTGACCAAAAATATGCTGAAAAATGTGTAGATTTCCTTAAAAATTGCTGACTTTCCTTGAAAGAACTTGAACATCTCACCATTCTGGGTTGACATGGTAGCAGTCAAGAAGAACTGAGTAGGGCCTGTCACCTTTAGTTGGGGTGAGAACCATCCAGTTTGCTACTGTCTCCACCAGTCCTTTATTCCTCCCCTTACTGAGGGTACATAGTACTTAGAGTTTGTCATCTTACTTGCGCTATTATTCATGTAGTGGGAAAACATTCTTGTGTGTACTCAAGAGCCTAATAAAAGTGGGACAGAAAAGACAGATTAAAAGGACCACGTATTTTAAGAAAATGACTAGCAGCTTCAGGGTGTGCATCTACCCTGTGGGCATTTGAGTAGGCAACCCCAGAATTCAATAGTGTGATACTCTGTAGCATAGTTTCAGTCCTCTGACAGTCTGTGTGCCTGTGTGTTCCTAACATCACAGGCTGCTGAAAATTATAGCAGGTTCTTCAGCATCTGAGAGCTTGCAAGGTCTTTCTTTAGAATACTTTTAGTGCCACACCTTGCTGCTAGGAGGAAGCCGTGTGCACGGAATTGTGTTTGAATGGCAGAGACAGTTTGTACCAAATGAACCACATTGTCCCTCTATCTGTTGATGCTGACCTATCAGAGGAGACTTCCTTTGGATTGCAGATTGAGGTTTTTCCATGTGCTGTTCTTAGAGGCAGATAGTTACAGGAGCCTCATCCATTTCAGGTGCCATCATTGGAGCCTATATATCCACTCTTTTCAGGCTTCCTGGCCCTATCATTTTTATTAAGGATGCTTTGGGTGACAGGCATCGGGGTTTGTTTTTGTAGCAAATTCTTCAGCAGAGTACACCCAGAAGGGTACTTAGAGCATCACCCCCTGCCCGTTTCAGATGACTCAGTTGCCCTTGCTCAATTCCTGCTCAGCTACCAGAGGGGATGAGGGACACAACCTTGCTCACATTAATGAGTGACTGATTATTCCCCGAGGGACAGTGACAGTGTCCCACATACCTCATATATGAAGAAGGATGCTCACCTCATCCATCTCTGCCTCCCTGCCCAGTCTAATTTGACCCACCATTCCTGGGTTTGGGCAGGCCAAAATCTGCATGTAGATTTAGTTTCTCAACAAAAGCACATTCTACTATTCATGTGGCCACATGTGGCTTTTCTATCCCAAGTAGAAGACAGAGATCAGGACAATGACACCGCCCCCCCCCCAAAAAAAAAAAAAAAAAAAAACTTCACTGAGCACAATTAAAATATTCCTAAAGATTATTTGAACCACACATGACAAAGATGCTGGAGGCAGGTTGACTGTGGACACACAAATGTGTTTTGTTTTTCTGTTTTCTATGTTTTAATCCTCTGCATCTCAATAGCATCAGCTTAACAAAATAGGAATTTATTTTTCTCCCTTAGAAAGAAGTCAGATGCCATCAATAGCTAGTGCCCCGTCTTTCTGCTCCCCCAGCATTGGCATGTTGCTTTCATTCTCATGATCACTGGAAGGTGACTACATCTTCAGCCTTATCTATGCATTCCAGTAAAGAAGAAAAAAACAAGAAGAAAAGGGAGGTGCCTGTATTGGTAAAGCAAAAACTCTCCCAGAAATCCCTAACAGAAGTTTTCTTATGTGTCACTGGCCATAGCTATGTCAGTATAGCCATCACTAGGGGAAGGAAGCCTTCTAGAGTGTTTTAACTGAGTGTATTTTTGTCCTCCTCTCTCCTACAATCTGCCTGTGTTATGTGAATAAAGAAGGGATAGGAAGACAGGTAACTAGCAGTGTCTGTCCATTCTTATTAATTCCAGAAAAACATATCAGCATATTTTGGCAATTATTTTTCCCCTATTTCCTTTCACCCTTAATTTCCTACAACCTAATGCCTCCTTTGAAAGAGGAGAGTCACTGCTCTGTGGAGGTATTTGAAAAGAGGATTTTGGGGGCTTACAAAAATGTGGTCAGTCTAATAGCTAAATATGAGACACTTAGGGGATCTGGCCATTCTCTGAACCTTGTGTCTGTACAGATGGAAGTGGAATGAAGCTGCGTTGTTCTCTACCAGGCACACTTCCCAGCCTAAGAGCAATTTTTATATTCTCTGTGCTAATTGCCCATTTTTGATTCTCCCAAACATTTCCCTCACCTTCTCTGCAGATCAGTCAAAGGCTGAGTTGTATTTTTTTTTTTATCATTATTAGTGCGGGCTTTGGGATGATAGCCTGCTACAGTGTGCAAACACAAGCAAAGCAAATACATGACAACATGAATAAATTCATTTAAAGTAAACTACATTCTCATAATTACTTTCTTGGCTATTCAGCATAGTTTTTTCTCCTCAGGCAGCATGGATAATCATGACTATCACTACTGCTCATATCATTAACATTAATAATAATAGCATTTGTTGAAGACCTTAGATATGTCATAGCTCTGTAAAGAACATAGTTGGGACCCAGATGATGGGCTTCTACCCTAAACCAAATATACACAGGGGGCTTCAAAATCCTAGGAGGAAATAATAAATTCTTTGTAGAAATTTTGTGTACTGGTTGCATGAGAGTGAAAGTCACTCAGTCGTGTCTGACTCTTTGCGACCCCATGAACTATACAGTCCATGGAATTTTCTATGCCAGAATACTGGAGTAGGTAGCCTTTCCGTTCCCCAGAGGATCTTTCCATCCCAAGGATCGAACCCAGGTCTCCTGCATTACAGGTGGATTCTTTACAGGTTGAAATTAGGCTCTTCTAGAATTACATTTGGACTCTTGGATATTTTCATAAAAGTTAGGTGTGTTTAGTTAAAGCCAGATATTTAGTCCAACATTTTGGGTGTCAGCCCCTAACTGAATATTAAGCCATCAGTACAGCCAGATGGCTGGATATTTTGGTAAATCCAGAAAGTGAATGAAGAGATAAAATATTGGCAGGTGGATGCTTGAGAAGGTGGAGAAAGGAGCCATTGGCAGAGATGCCATTGTCTGGATTCCAGTCAAACTCATGTGCAGAATCTCCCCATGTATTGCTAAGGTTTGAAAGTTGGAGTTCATTATTCTTGTGGGGGTACCTTCACTCACAGTACTAAAGTTTGGAGCTCCTTTATACCAGAGGTTGATATCCATCTTTGAATTTTAACACCCAGCCCAAAGTAGGAAGTGTGTACTAAACGTTAGTTGAATAAATAGATGAATGAAAAGGTAAGTAAACTGTGAATTATATTAGCCTTAACTAATTGCTTGATTAACACAACCAAAATCTGAATGGGATGCTAGGGGAAATGAATATGTAGGATTAGATGTTTTTTCAAAGAATAAAGAGGATTATTGTAGGAGATGACATCCCTGGTAGCTCAGACAGTAAAGAATCTGCCTGCAATGTGGGACACCGGGGTTTGATCCCTGGGATAGGAAAATCCCCTGGAGAAGGGAATGGCAACCCTCTCCAGTATTCTTGCCTGGAGAATTCCATGGGCAGAAGAGCTGTCAAGCTATACTGCATGGGGTCGCAAAGAGTCAGACATGACTGAGTGACTAACACTTTCTCTTTCATAGGAGATGAAGGAGAAGGACTACAAGTCATACTCCATGACTCTGGGCAAGTTACTTAACATTTCTAAACCTCAGACAGTGCATACCTCATGGAACAGTAGTAGTAATGAAGGTAAAGTAAGATGTTTAAAGCTTTGGGCACAGTGCTTGGTGTTTTGTAACTTGTCGCTCAATCTCAGATATTACAAGGTTGTTTTGATTCCTCTGGGTACTCAAAGAAATTATAGACCAAGGATCAACTTAACGAGTGTAGTGATATCAGTAAGTCTTGTGATTTGTAGGGGCTGCTCTTTCTCAATTATGAGCCCATCTTCTGGTTATGAACTTTGCTCAAGGGAGCAGTGCAGGGAGGGGCACTTCAACCCTGAGGTCAGGCCGACCTTCGTAGCCCCAGCTACAACTCTCTTGAGATGGAGGTGCTTAAGGACAATGACACTGGGGAGTTTGGAGAGGAGAATTGCCCTGGGCAAAACAATAAAATTAAGATCAGTGGGGAGGAGATGGGAGGTGTGAGGAAATTCTCTCTGAAGATGAGACTTGGGTTCATTCCAGGGGGAAATGGGAACCTTTTCCTGTCAAGACAGAAGTGTGGCTTCACGGGTGAAAAGGAAAGAGTTCCACTCCATGATTTTGGGGGGACATATTCGAAAACAAAGTCAATGTGATTCAAATCACAGGGCACCTCTGAGTGAATGAAGTGGAATACTCGCAGAATTTGAGTTGGCAAGAAAGAGCATTCTTCCCAATATCCTAGCAAAGACAGGGATCATTATCAAGACTTTCTAAGGCTCTCTTCAAACCTGCCATTAGCTCCCTGACCATCTGGTCTACCCCTCTAACATCTCAACCCCTAGCTACTCAGTTCAGTACTCCACTGACTCTGGAATGCATGCTTTTCATTCCTTTCATATCAGGATTCTGGGCTTTGCTTCCAATTCATCCTCCCCACAGCAGCCAGAGTACTTTCTAAAACAAAGCCTGAAGGTCTTATTTGCTTGCTAAAATGCCAATCCTTTGCTTTCCAGAGCTTTCAGGAAACAGTTTTCACTGGCTGCTAACATCACAATCCTGCAACGTGGAAATGTGTATATATTACTTTTCTCTCCACCTTTCTGCACCACATAAACAGATTTTCCTCTGTTCTTCTCCTACCTGGTGTATTTCACTCATCTTTCAGTAATTGCTCTGGCAGTCTTTTGGACCTTTTCCCCATCATCCATAAACTAGGTTAGATGCTCCTCCTCTGCCTACTGAATCCCCAGTGCCCCTGCTTACCACCAGCCTTCCCAGGTCTCATTATCGTTTTATGTGTCCTTATCACTCTTGGGTTTCTGTGTGCCTCAAGGGTCTTATTTATTTTATGTAGAGAGTATCAGGTACTTGGTAAGTGGTGGGAAGGTTTTCATAGATAAAAAGACAAATGAATGAATGCCTCATGACTTGAGCCAGAATACATGCTGAAAAATCAGCCTCTGTTTAAGATGGTTTTCTATGAAATCCAGGATTTTTTTTTCCTTGGGTCTGACCTTCACAGGTTCTTGTTTCTTGGGTCTGACCTTCACAGGTTCACTTGTTGGTCTCCCCATATGTCTCTTTTTCTAATTATTTATGGCAGCAAGCCTTTTCAGTCATTCTAGATTTGATTTCCTTAATTTATCCTTACTCCCATCCTTAGGATATTTATTGTGTAGCCAAAAGGGCAAAGGGAAATTTTTATGCAGGTCATGCCTTCACCTGAATAAGAATTCTTCATGGCAATGAAGTCAGCCTCCTTCTAAAGAGATTAAAAGCCTTATATCTAGAGAGTCATTTAATAAGATGTGAACATTCATATGTTGTCTTGCTGACTTTTAAAAGTAATTAAAGTTGTAAGTCGGCTAACAGTGAAGGTTCTTCATTGATATGGAATGATTGTTGTTCAGAAACACTCTGGAAGGTGACTAGTTAGAGAAGAAACTGTCCCAAAATCTACCAAGCAAGTATCTGTGACATAACCAGGCAGCAAGCTCATAAATCAAATTTATCTCACACAGTCATCATGCTCAGTGAAGTTTTGAAGGTTAAACATTTCAGTTCTTAATTTATTATTTTAAGTCAGATTATGTATAGATTTTGGTTAAAGGATTAGATATATTGCTAAATCAATAATATTTTCACTTTTGAGATAAAAATTTGAAGTATTCAGTTTTAAAAATACTTAGTGAAGATATCTATTTTTATCCTTCTTATTGGTAAAGGAACAATCAGAAACTATAGGATTTCATGATTTATTGGTCTTAAGAGATAGTGATTAAAGTCTGTTTATTTGCCACTATCTTTAGAATAGTGTATTTATACTGCTGTCCCCATTCACAGCTCAAGTATTGTCATAATAATTGATAAAGTGTTTATAATACATCTTTTAAAAAAAAAAGTAATGTTGATTTCCTCCCTTCACTCCCTTTCCTGTCCATTCCCCTCATAGTTTTCCATTCTTTAAGTCTCTCTCTAGAAGTGTACCCTGAAATGGAGAAGTGAAACAAATTATTACAATTCTGTAATAATCGAGCAATTTTTTCTTCTATTGTGCCAATTTATTTTTAACTAGAATTTTCCTTGTATTTTCCCTCAACTGTGTACTTCCCACTGTTAATGTTAGCAAAAGCTGAGAATATTGAAAAGAAGCTTAACACATCTGGTTGCCACTTTCTGGGAATGTAAAAGTCTACCATGCCTTTTCAAATATTCTGCTTTGGGTATTATTCATTTACTTTTTAATTATTAGCATTTATATCTTTTCCCCTTATCCTTACATGTTACTTAAACATTCAAAGGAAATATTCCCTCACTGCCAATCTGAAGAGCTTCTTTTTGAAGACATGAGCAGCATGGGGAGCCCCAGCATATGCTGAATTGAGCCAATCTAAATAGTTGGCAGTTGGCTGCTGTCAGAAGTAATTTTAAATCATACTGTATTTGCTTTTCAAAAACAAGTGAAACATGTATTAGTAGCTTTTCCCCAAACAATGCTCATAGGAGTCTCTTAATTTATAACTGTGCCAATTTTTTTCATTTATCTATATAAGTATTTCCTTATAGTAAACCTTGAGATTTGTGTGATGCAGTATAATTGGAGAATGAGAGATACTTCACAGTGTGGAAGCATGTGACTAGGTGTTGAATGCTTTGGAGAATTTCCATGCATCCATCACCTCAGATCAGGCTGAATCCCAGGGAACTTCTGTCTTCAAAACTGAAATCTTTGCATTTAACCAGCAAACAACTGGAAAGTTTTTGTGGCTTTTTTATTAATTTTAAATTTTTAAATTATCATAGTTCCCCAGTTATTTTTTCTTCTTTTTAAAATTACATATCAGAACAAAAGAGATACCTACTTTTATAGACATGCATATACTTTAAAGTAGCACAGAATGGGATGAAATATCTCAATCTTTGTTGCTGCAGTCTCTTCCTTTTAGTAATTTTGCTTTAGGCTCAGAACTTAGCTTTCTGATAATCATGTTGGTACCCAATTTTATTTTAATGTATAAATTAACATTTCTCATTTACCTGGTTGAAGAATAATATTAAGCACTGGAAGGTTTTAGAAGAAGTGGATAGAAGTACAAGTGGGTCTTTTCAAGTTAATTTTGCTTTACATTAGGCTCATAGTCTCAGGAAATTGATCATGGATATCCATTTCAATCAGAGTTTGGTTTGTTTTAGACTGACTAAAGGTTGCTACCTTCTAGTAACTAACTAGCATGTCATCCTGAAAAAGTAGATCATCCCAGTGATTTCTCTGAGAGATAATTCAAATGTCCAAATGCCAGCTTTTTGATTTTCACCTATAAGAATCAGGATTAAATCCAGGTTTTTACTATTTTGAAGGATACCAAGTCTATTGTTCTAAGGTAAAATGTCTTTATTTTAAAAATAGGTGTCAGTAAAAATGGGCCTATCAGTTTTGATAAGTACTGGGTAATTCCTTTCCTGGTGATATGTGACAATCACGAACATTTCTCCTGATATCTTTATGTGTTGATGAATTAGCCAATTTGCACTGGTAAGCCATGTCTGATCCAGTTATTTCAGTCACCTTAATAATCAATGCAGATCACTGCATCATCGATTCAGCAGTAGAGATGGGAATTAATCATAAAGACAGTTCTGGGCTGTGGTCAAATGTTCTGCACAAATAGATGTGGTCTTATGACAAGGATTCTTTTCATGGGACTGTTTCTCAAGTTCCTCCTTTTTGGTCTTCCTTTTGTTGGTGTAGCTACACTCCAGTTCAAGTCTTAACACATCATAAGCAACATTGTGTTGATGACATCACACTTAGATGACAACTGATTTGAACTTTAGGATAGATAACCTGGTTTTTTAAAAAACCATCTAAAATAATAGTTTTTTAAAAATTAAGTCTTTACAATGACTTGATAGGCGTTTTTTTTTTTTCCTTTCCTGATCTGTGAAAATAGTTGATAGCAAATACTTGCTAAGCATGCAGACATACTTGTACAAACACACTTGATCTGTTTGATAACTTCCATTTTTTTGACAGACAATATATTTTAAATACAGAATTGGTGATTTTCTAAATATTTTTTTTTTCTCTCAAGTTTGTGGTCTTCCTGGGGCTAACACTTTTTGTATGGCTTTTCCTCCAGTGCCTGCAAGGGTAATTGTTGCCTGAATCTATGCATGGCCAGATATACTATGTCAGGTGACCTTTAGGCCCGCTGGCACAACATTCCTTAAAAGCAACTGAATTCTTCTCCCTGTAAAGTTTGAGCCTGGACAAAGGGTTTGAAATCTGAAGACATCTATAGCTACTATGATACCTGTGACTTAAAAATAATCTTTCCTCAGTGAACTTGAAGTAAGTGACTAAGTGAAACTGAGAGTCTATTTGAAAAGTTTCCTATTGTGAGTAAAATATGTGAGAAGAAAGGACTTTATGGAAAAATATGATACCACGGGATGTTTTTCAAAGTTTTAGTTCCACTGAATACCACATGAGAAGGCGAAATTCCCCTGGAGAAGGCTGAAACCCACTCTGACATCTGCCTAGCCTGAAGCGGTGTTTTACAGAGGTTTCTTCACCTACCCTGAGTTTAACCATGGGGCGTGCATTGACTTTTTGGTGGGGTGTTCAGTAACTTTATATTGTGTAGAATAAATAGTTTGCCGTATTCTAGAAAAGACCTTTTGAATTTAGCAAAGCTTCATGGAATGTGCTGTTCATACTAGTCATAGCAGGACAAGATTGCAGTTGGGGGCTTTATACCTGGAATGCTCTCAGCTGTCTTGCCTGATCATGCTTTGTGTACCTTCTTCTTCCAGGTCTATATATTAAAGGGCCTGACTTTTCTTTAGCCTGAAGAGATAGTAGTTTATGATGACAGTTAAGTTTAAAATGTACCTTGTGTTTATTCTGTGCATAGCATTAAGCTTAGGTGTTTTTCTTTCTTTCACATATTCATAGAAGTAACAGAAGCAATCTGAAGGGCACAAACACAGTTAATGGTCACAAGCCTTGGACCTGAGACAGTTGGATGCTTAAGGGCAAAAATCTGAAGATTATTAAACTTGAGAGCTGCAGCCTCGGGAAGGTACCTTTACCCAGCCCTTATTACCTGCTCCTTATTCCCTTTTCACAGTGTTGCCATCATTTGTTTCCCTTCTGGTACAACCAGCCACTAACGCAGTAAATTACAAACCCAACAAGTAAGATAACTAGTCAAGCCAACTGGGCTGTTTTAAATGTAACTAGAGGAATTTTTTTTTTTTTAAAAAAGGTTTGACTTTTTTTTTTTTAATCTACAAGCCAAATTATAAGTTGTTTCTTTGAAATGAACATTTTAATTGGTTGAGTGAACTAGGCCATTTTTATACATGGCTGTTGCTCTGAGTTTGATGGAGTAACATTTTTTTTTTTTTTTATTGGCTGCACTGGGTCTTCCTTGCTGCCTGAGGGCTTTCTCTAGTTGTGGAGAGTGGGGGCTGTTCTCTAGTTGTGGTGTGTTGGCTTCTCATTGCTTTAGCTTCTCTTGTTGAGGAGTACAGGCTCAGGTCAATAACTGTGGTTCATGGGCTTAGTTGCCCTGCAGCTGTGGAATCTTCCTGGAGCAGGCATTGAACTATGTCCTCTGCATTGGCAGGCAAATTCTAATCCACTAGACGATCACCAGGGAAGCCAGGAGTGACATCTTTTAAAATTCAAAATCTTCCATGAGAGCTAAACAACCAGGCAGACATCTCTTCTTACTTTGCTGCTTTGTTTGCTCTCCTCACCACCAAGACTACGTGATTTTCCCACTTTGGCAATTTATCCAAGTTTTTCTGTCTCCTCCTCCTCATCTTTCCTGATTAGTAAAGCTTCTGTGGATCAAGTTTCACTACATGTAAAGAACTTTATTTCTTTGTGTGTTTTGCAATTTTCCATTGTGAGCCAAGTCCAGCAGAATCTTATTTGTGGGGATCTTTGAGGACCTGGGTTAAAGGTAAGTCAGTCTTTCACAAGAGGATTTCCATTGTTTTGGCTGAGTGTCCTGAACTGCTAATCTACCTGGGAACAGTTTATATTACTTCTTGGTTTGGGATTCCCCAGATTTGAAAGGAAGTATAATTTGATCCCCAAATTCAAATAAAGGAAACCTAAATTCACAGATTCTCAGAAGACTTTACCCAGGACTGAGGCCTCATCTCCATTTGCCAGTGGAAGGATTTTTTTCTTAGTCCTCATTTTATTGACTTTCTAGGGCCCAACTTTACATGGGGAGTCTCATTTCTAACTCCCCACTCTGTGTGAAGACCTAAGATATTGTTCCTATCCTTATGACGCTCCTGGTTATCATAAATGGCAAGTTCTCAAAATTGGAGTCAGCTTCCATTTGTCACTCTGGTTAAAAATTCTCCTTCATCTTGGGATCCTGGAAGTTACCTTTAATTTATTGCAAACCCAGCTCTGCATTAAAAAAAAAAAAAAAGTACTTTATACACCATTTCTAGGTTTTCTCTGTTAGTAAGATTTTAAGGCTATGCAGCCGGTCATATTGCCAGAAAATAGAGGTTCACAGATGCTTAGAATATTTTCAGACTAAAACTACTCAAGTTGTTCTCCCAGCTTTAAAAAGCCTCAGGATACAAAATCTGTGTGAAAAGAATCTATAGAACACTATAGCTTTTATGTGATGTAGTTGAAGCTGTTATGAATTATCTTATGTAGCTGGCTATTAGGTGGTATGTATTAGTTGAGTCTGTTTGCTTATTCTCTTGAAATTCATGGGCTGTTTCTTGTTTTGCTTCTGTATGTCCCATTGTGCCTAGGACAGTGTCAAGTATGTGTTAATTGTTTAATAAACATTGATTGCTTGATTGAAGCAATCATCACCTTCTTTCTTGTGAGCTGAGAAAACCATTGTTGCCATCACTTTTTCTGTCCTTTCTTTTTATTTAAACATTTGGATTTTTCCCCTTCCAGTGGAAGGTACTGAATACTTATGATTCAATAATCCCTCATCCTACTGAGGGCAGTCTTTTGCAAGCAATTAGTATGGAAACTAAAGACCTAATCTAATCTTTTTACCTCTCTCTCATTATTGACTGATGTAACCCTGGACATTTCAGTGTTCTAAATTTTGGTTATGTTTAGTCCAGTTATTTTAATAGCTGTGATCAGATTTTTCAAAAAGGGTTTTTGAATAGAAAGGTAAAGATGATCACTTGTGAAGAGTAGATGAATGCTTTTTGAAGATAACCAGTGCAAAGGCCTAGTTTTATGTGCCAGTTAACCTACGAGAGCTTAGAAATTCTGAAACACATGTGATGCACACCATCAAATAGGGGATTTCTGAAATTATAGTTGTATGCTAATTAGTCATTTTAAGCTGTGGTTTTTTGAAGCAGTAAATGATCCTAAACCCTCTGTCTCAGTGAGGGGGAAAAAAAAAACTTTGAAGTCGGGGACTGTTAGTCACCAATATAGGAAATGCCACTTTTCTAAACCTGAATAGAAATGAATTCAATAAAAAGAGACATAATGACAGATTTATAAAAGTAACGTTCCTTCACATAATGGGTTTCCTATTCTAATGTTTCTTTACTATAATCCTTTAAAATTATGCAAAAAATTATTATTAAGTGTTAGTAAAGAATTCATTAAAAGATTAATAGTTCTGGTTTACCAATTCATTTACTAGGTCAGTTAATTATTTAGTTCATTAATTCTATAAATGTCAGACCTAACCATGAACTCTAGTGATTTGCATAAGTAAGGTTATAGTTCTAGTGGTAATCACAGTCTAACAACTTCAAATAAGAATTTGGTATCATATATACATTTCAAATAATTTTTTTTCTTCCAAACCAACACAGGAAATCCAACAGCTGAGAAGTCGTAACAACGTAATCTAGTTATTCAATCTCCAACTTTATCTGTTAAAAGAACCATGATGGGTGGCTGTAATGAAAAAAATGAATCTCCAAAACACAGGGCAGAATTAGCTTCTAGATTAAGCAATAGTCAGGCCTATACTTTTGAGATACATGTATTACTTTTAAAAAATATTTCTCTCAATGAAGAGTTCTGAAGTATTCTAGGTACCCATATTTTATTTATTAAAAACGGTTACTCACTGGGAAAGCTTGAGGAGAAGCAACATCTCATCATAAGGGTCCTAGAGCAGAGCTGGCAGTTCAATCTTATGAATATCATTTACACCATGCTAATGCAATCACATCAGTCACAGGCACTGTTTACATTTAATACAAGAGAATCTATACAATATAAATTGGCACATTATTAGATTTAACAATGGAATTGGTATAAATAGCCATCAGCTGTTGTTTAAACTTCCCCAAAAGTCACTTGGACAATTCATAGAATAAGATTTTCTTTCTGGTTTTTTTTTTCCTTTGTGCAGTTCAACATTATCTTAGCAAGTTTGAATACAGTCTCCTGTTTAATAGAGAAAATGAAATATTTGGAAGCTTTGGGCTCTGTAAGGGTAATATATAAGCACTTTTTTGGGGTGAAATTCTTTTCCTAAGGCCCTCTAGGAGAAGTACAATCGTTTGTTTTAGGCATGTTCCTCAACGATAGCCCATTGGTTTTTCCCATAACAGCACTGTATGTACTCAGAGTTTCAGATTTGTTAACAGTTACTAAGAGGGTGTTGATAAAACAGAGAAAGCAATGAAGTGTTAAACATGAAGAAGTAAAGAGAAATCAGGTTCTATTAGGATAATATTTTATATCGCAGGCTAAGGAAAAAATGATCACAGTCATTCACAGATGATGTTATAAACTGCCATTTCTATAAATGCATGAGACTATGTATGTTTTCTTAGCTAAGCATATATGTTTGTGAAGGTAATAAAATCACGAGAAATGGAAACCTGCTTTCAGAGTTGTACTCTGCTTTAAAAAAGAAGCAGTAACCCAGTAACATACATATATGTGTGGTCATTTGCTGACAAAAGTATCTGCATTTGATTTTATTGAAGGAGCAACAGAAATTAATGTTTCTGAGGAAAAGTTGGTGAGGGAGGCTCCTCATTTGGGTCACTCAATTTGCCAAAGATCTGGGAATTAATTTGCAGAATCAAAGCTCAAGCTGATGTTATCAGTTAGGAAGTTATCATCTATAAGAAACAGAACCACAAATCAAATGATCTTAAGTAACAGAAATGTATTATTTCGCCTGTTAAGTCAGGAGGTAGGGAAGTCTTCAAGATTTTCAAGGCAGAAGTTTCAAAAACCATTGAGCCCTCAGGTTGTTTTCCATGTCTCCTTGTTTCAGACATCTTTATTGTGAGAGCTTTACAGTTATGGACATAACATAGTTAAGTAGTCCTGGCAATACATTCAGATATAGCATCTCCCTCAGAGTAAATGGGGAGCATCACTTCTTTATCTCTCTTTTAGAAACAATCCATTCTGCAGATTCCATGTGTGCCTTCTAGGACACTGGTCACACACCTTACCACCTCCCTCCCTCGCCCAAATTCCAGTCACAGGCAAAGGCAACCAGACCCTCTTGATTTGTCTAGAACAGTCAGGGTTCAATTAGGGTCATCCTTTCCTGAGTGAAGTCTGGCTTTGCCAGCAAGGAGAAGGGAATTGGCATTGGGAGACACCTCAGAGATTCTTACATCTGTTATCTCAAAGAATCTTTGGGGAATTCTGGACTTGTGAGCCATGGCTCTTGGTCATTTGCCATGTGACCTTCATCTGGGAAAACATGGTCCTTGAAAAATTATCAGGAGAGTATGGTTCCATAAAGCTTGGGCCATTTCATCTCCAAAGGGGATGGTAGCAAGGGAGCTTTTGTAACTGCCAGCATAAGATAGTGGAAGGCATGTTGACCTTGGCCGTAAAGTCACCTTAGCTTGAATCATTTTTCTAGCACTTACCAGTGGATTCATTGGCCAAAACAAGAATATCTCTGAATGTCAGTCCCCTTATCTGTAAAAAGTAGGTGATAGTACCAGCCTCACAGGGTTGGTTCAAGGATTCAGAATTGTAGATTAAACTGTTTTGTAAACTGTAAAGCTCAGGACTGTGTAATTGAAAGGTATGATTATCTAATGAACCAGTCAGTGTTACCTCTGCATGTCACACTTTTCCAGCCGTTTAGTCTTGTTTTCCTGCTGGCTCACCAAAGTAGCTTCCTGCTGTCTCATTACCACCTCATGTTTAACATGGCAAAGATCAAGATTTTAATTTTTTACCAGAACATACTCTTCTCTTTTCAACTCTGCAGTCCCTGTGGGGAATATTACTCCAATGCCGATCACACAGGCCCGAGTCTGAGCCTGTTTTAGAATTTGCTCTTTCAATCTCTCCCTTCTCAACCATGAGTTCATTAAATCCTGCCACTTCTCTAATTTTTAGCCTACTCCCTGCCCTCCCAGAAAAACAAGTATCTAGTTCAGGTTCCTGTGATTTAATACATAAACCTTTTCATCAGATTTGCTTCTTCAACTTTATGTGAAATCTCCTCAGACAAGATTTGAAAAGTGAAAATTCCTCCAGCATATCTCTTCCCACTCTATGCACCTGACCAGCTTGCAGTTGTATAACAACATAGAAATGACTGGACGGTGGGATTTCTCCCTACCTTCTGGGGTTCTTTTGGCTAGTCTAATATTAAATTGACACAAGACAGGTTAACTGGAGAAAAAAATTAATTTGTGTATACGGTGGTCTTACAGAAATAGGACCTAAGAAGTGGCCAAAGCAGGAAGCTTTTATACTTTTCATAGATAAAAGAAAGAAGTTTGTGAAGAGCTGACAATATGAAAAAGCTTAGGCTTGGGTGCTTAGTGAAGAATCTAAACAGAATTTTGTGCTTGGAGAAGTACATTAGTAAAGAAGCAGCAAGGTTTGTAAATATATAGGCTGTTAGCCCCCAATGCTTTATCTCTGGTGATAAGGACATCTCTCTACCTCCTGGTGCAGGTAGGATACTCTTCACAGAGACAGTTTATGTCCTGCTTTCATGAAGACAGAGAGGAAGGTCAAAGTCATCTTCTTCCATTGGCTGCTGCTTAAGAAAATTTAATTCAAAATAACCAGTATGTCACTTAGGCATATTTGGGGGCAACCTGCCCGAAGCCCCAAAACTATTGAATGTAGAAGCCTGAAATTGGCATTTCACACTTGGGAAGCAGAGCCATTCAGCAAATATGGGCCAGTGAGTTCTTTGAGAACTTTCTTTCTCCCTTTGTTTTGCATTGGGGAGGATGGGCAGGAGAAGTCCTAATCAGTCTTTGGGGAAATGAAGAAATTTCAAAGCAAATAAGAATATACTCTTTCTGTTCCAAGCTTTTGAATCAGTTCAGTTCAGTTGCTCAGTCATGTCCGACTCTTTGTGACCCCATGGACTGCAGCACACCAGGCTTCCCCATCCTTCACCATCTCCCAGAGCTTGCTCAAACTCATGTCCATCGAGTCAGTGATGCCATCCAACCACCTCATCCTCTGTTGCCCCTTCTCCTCCCACCTTCAATCTTTCCCAGAATCACGGTCTTTTCCAGTGAGTCAGTTCTTCTCATGAAGTGGTAAAAGTATTGGAGTTTCAGCTTCAACATCAGTCCTTCCAATGAATATTCAGTACTGATCTCCTTTAGGATTGACTGATTGGATCTCCTTGCAGGCCAAGTGACTCAAGAGTCTTCTCCAACACCACAGTTCAAAAGTATCAATTCTTCAGCACTTAGCTTTCTTTATAGTACAATTCTCACAGCCATACATGACTACTGGAAAAACCATAACTTTGACTAGATGGGACCTTTGTCAGCAAAGTAATGTCTCTGATTTTTAATATGCTGTCTAGGTTGGTCATAGCTTTTCTTCCAAGGAGCAAGCATCTTTTAATTTCATGGCTGCAGTCATTATCTGTAGTGATTTTGGAGCCCAAGAAAATAAAGTTTGTCACTGTTTCCCCTTCTATTTGCCATGAAGTGATGGGACCGGATGCCATGATCTTTGTTTTTTGAATGTTGAGGAAACCAGTTTTTTCACTCTCCTCTTTCACTTTCATCAAGAGACCCTTCAGTTCCTCTTCACTTTCTGCCATAAGGGTGGTATCATCTGTGTATCTGAGGTTATTGGTATTTCTCCTGGAAATCCTGATTCCAGCTTGTGCTTCATCCAGCCTGGCATTTCACATGATGTACTCTGCATATAAATTAAATAAACAGGGTGATAATATACAGCCTTGATGTACTCCTTTCCCAATTTGGAACCAGTCCATTGTTCCATGTTAGGTTCTTACTGTTGCTTCTTGACCTGTATACAGAATTTTCAGGAGGCAGGTAAGGTGGTCTGGTATTCCCATCTTTTTAAGAATTTTCCACAGTTTGTTGTGATCTACACAGTCAAAGGTTTTGAATACTCGTTTAGAAACTCTAGGATGGGACAGGGGTACCTCCTACTCCCAAGGTAAGATTGGAAAAAAACAAAAAAAAAAGAGAGAAAGAGAGATTGAGATAATGTTTGCTTTGAGGAAGTGGTGGATATGAATTACAATGATAGAGACACATTTGACCTACAGTTTGGATGGGGGAAGAGCTTTGGAGACAGTAAGGAATTTATACTAATTCATAATGGAATGACTTGGTGAGTATAATGGCAAGGAAAAGTCCTGAATGGAAAAGGGGAGTTTGACCATGGCATTGAGCTGTGATTGAACTAGAGGCAGGCCACCTGGAAAGTGTAAGACGTACATGGCAAGTTATAAGTGGGAAAATGGAAGATATGGAATGGACCATAGAGATGTATGATCGCTCAGACTATTATGTGCAGAATGAAAGGCAGTGACAAAATAAACTCAGATTTCAGAAATTGAGAGAAAGGAATGGAGAAGGAGTAGGACAAATATATGTTAAGTACATACTATATTCTTTAATTACATCATCTAATTATATCTTTGTAGCAATTCTGTCAGCTAGGCATTATTATTATAGTTGTTAACAGATGAGAACAATCTTGCTCAAAGCCTACAGAGCTGGAAATTGGCCTGACTCCAGGCACTTGCAAATTGCTGCCAAGTCTCTCAATTAATATGTTATGTGATCATCTTTATAGTAAGTGCATGGGACAAGCAACATCAGGTGATTTTAGATTTAAAGGGACTAATGCTCAGAGTGATTGAGTGCCTTGCTCAAGGCCACACAGCTTGTTTTCTTTGAATCTGGAGTTTAAAATCACATCAGCTTGGCTTCTAAGCTCACTAAATTATGCCAATGAATATAACAAGAAAACAAACAAACAAACATGACTTAACCTCAGTCCTAGGGCTTCACATATTAGCTATATCACAAACATTAGGAAAGAGATTTCTAAAAGGTAGAAGTGAATGAAGAGAGTGTTTTTTCGAAACATCCCACCCTCACCTTCTCCCACAGAGTTCAAAAGTCTGTTCTGTACATCTGTGTCTCTTTTTCTGTTTTGCATATAGGGTTATCATTACCATCTTTCTAAATTCCATATATATGTGTTAGTATGCTGTAATGTTCTTTATCTTTCTGGTGAAACACGTCACCAGCCCAGGTGGGATGCATGAGACAAGTGCTCGAGCCTGGTGCACTGGGAAGACCCAGAGGAATCGGGTGGAGAGGGAGGTGGGGGGGGGGGATCGGGATGGGGAGTACGTGTAAATCTATTGCTGATTCATGTCAATGTATGACAAAACCCACTGAAAAAATAAATAAATAAATAAATTT
This sequence comes from Dama dama, assembly GCF_033118175.1. Lineage (NCBI taxonomy): Eukaryota > Metazoa > Chordata > Mammalia > Artiodactyla > Cervidae > Dama > Dama dama. Next base: position 51,275,570 of record NC_083698.1, on the reverse strand, counting down.
TTAAAAAAAGAGAGTGTTTTTGCCTTGGGTAAGGAATGGGGAGCTGTGTCATCCTTATACTCTTCTGGGTTTGCATTTACTCAGTATCCCCAGTGATCCTTCAAGCATATGGACAACTCTTCCAGAGTGAAGACTAGAACACAGTCCTGCCAAGGCTTCAAGAAGTTTAGAGGGAAAACTTTGCTCCTTTTTAGTTGCTTTCCTATTCCAAGTGTCTGCCATTAGCAATAGCTGCTCTCCCCTCCTTGTAGTCTTTTAAGTACTGCTCTCAGTTGATAAAAATCATCTTAGCCTCTGGAGTATGGAGGTTTTCTGAACTGATGGGGAAGGAGTTGACAGGAACAGGGCAGAAAACTGAGACTCAATGGCAGACATATTCCTCCAACAAAGGTATGTTGAGCATCTGCTATGTTTCAGGGGTGCGATGGTGAAAAAATAAGGATGAGTGCCTTGCTTTACTTTAGAGCTGAGGTCAAATCCCTATCCTGCCCCTTGTCTGTGTGATCTTGGGAAGATACTTCACTTCCAGGCTTTCCATTTTATCCTTTTTAAGGACGCATGCACACATGCATGTATGCACGCACATATACACACACATACATATACATACATTACTCAGTGCATAGGATAACTGTTATAGGAAAATCATTTATTGGAAAACCATGTTATTTTTTATGGGCTAAAGTCTATATGCGTGAATGCCAAGTCACTTCAGTCGTGCCCGACTCTTGCAATGCTATGGACTGTAGCCTGCCAGGCTCCTCTGTCCATGGGATTCTCCAGGCCAGAATACTGGAATGCATAGCCTTTCCCTTCTCCAGGGGATCTTCCCAACCCAGGGGCCGAACCCAGGTCTCCCACATTGCAGGTGGATTCTTTACCATCTGAGCCACAAGGGAAGCCCAGATATACAATGCAGTGAGCTGAATGGAGAGGGAGGAACACAGAGAAAACATGCAAATGCAGATGTTTCTAAATGGTCAGCTAGATTTTAATTATGTTGAGTAAGAACTCCCATTGCCAGGCTTCAGCAATACGTGAACCGTGAACTTCCAGATGTTCAAGCTGGTTTTAGAAAAGGCAGAGGAACCAGAGATCAAATTGCCAACATCCACTGGATCATCAAAAAAGCAAGAGAGTTCCAGAAAAATATCTACTTCTGCTTTATTGACTATGCCAAAGCCTGTGACTGTGTGGATCACAATAAACTGTGGAAAATTCTGAAAGAGATGGGAATACCAGACCACCTAACCTGCTTCTTAAGAAATCTGTATGAAGGTCAAGAGGCAGCAGTTAGAACAGGACATGGAACAATGGACTCATTCCAAATTGGGAAAGGAGTACATCAAGGCTGTATATTGTCATGCTGCTTATTTAACTCATATACAGAGTACATCATGCAAAATTCCTGGCTGGATAAAGCGCAAGCTAGAATCTAGATTGCCAGGATAAACACCAGTAACCTCATATATGCAGATGACACCACCCTTATAGCAGAAGATGAAGAGAAACTAAAGAGCCTTTTGATGAAGATGAAAGAGGAGAGTGTAAAAGCTGGCTTAAAACAACATTCAAGAAACTAAGATCATGGCATCTGGTCCCATCAGTTCATGGCAAATAGATGGGGAAAAAGTAGAAACAGTGACAGACTTTATGTCTTGGGGCTCTAAAATCACTGCAGATGTTGACTGCAGCCATGAAATTAAAAGACACTTGCTCCTTGGAAGAAAACTATGACTAACCTAGACAGCATATTGAAAAGCAGACGTTTTACTTTGCCAACAAAGATCTGTGTAGTGAAAACTGGTTTTCCAGTAGTCATGGATGGATGTGAGAGTTGGACTGTAAAGAAGCCTGAGTGCCAAAGAATTGATGCTTTTGAACTGTGGTGTCAGAGAAGACTCTTGAGAATCTCTTGAACTGCAAGGAGATCAAACCAGTCAATCCTAAAGGAAGCCAATCCTGAATATTTATTGGAAGGACTGATGCTGAAGCTGAAGCTCCAATACTTTGGCCACCTGATGGAAAGAGCTGACTCCCTGGAAAAGAGCTGATGAATTTCCTGATGGTGGAAAGATTGAAAGCAGAAGGAGTTGGATGTTATCACTGACTCCCTCCGTCTACATGAGTTTGAGCAAGCTTTGGGAGATGGTGAAGGACAGGGAAGCCGTGGTGAGCTGCAGTCCATGGGGTCACAGAGACATGACTGAGTAACTGAACAGCAACAAAGCCAGATTAATAAGAAAGAAACTGTAGTACAATGTGGTTGGTGTCAAAAGTGTGTGTGATTCATTATGTGGATAGAAGGAACTCAGTGATTAATTTTGCCTGGGGAAAAATTTCAAATGATGGGTAAATGGGATGTAGGAACTGAGGGAGAGTGTTCTAGAATGTCTAGTAATATGAGAGAGGAGGGTGACATAGAATTTGGGAACAGATAGTCTTTGAAGTGTTTTAAAGACCAGAGTAGAATGATGAGTAGGATGTCTCTGGAAGCTGTGTGATGAGGAAAGAGAAATAGAATGGGGTATGGGCTGTACTAGTTTTAAAGAGACTAGTTAATAAATGATTTGCACCAAATTAGTATAATGATCATAAGGCTAAATTAAAACAGGAGCAGTGGCCCTAGCAAATAGATACCTATAAATGGATGTTTTCAAGGAAGAAGAAACAGAGTTTGTTCCTGGGGATGAAATGGGAGGGAAGAGCACACATCTATCATTCTGTGTTTGTTGCTATCCCATTCATACCGATTCTTCAAATATCAGCAAGCACTTGACTCATGAGATCTCACTTGATAATTTATATATTGAAATACATTTTCTTTCATTGTACATTACTTTCTTTTTATATCAATATTAGAACCAGAGAACTATTTTGATTTTTAAAATTGTTTGTAGGTGAGTTATGTTATCTGTGAATTTTGTAGCAGTATAGTAATGGAAGTGTTGCCAAAATGTATTATGGAAAGGGGTATTGGTTCTTAGAAGGTTACAATTCACTGGACTAGAAGAAAGAGAAGGCCAGTTCAGATTTATCAGTATCCTGGAAAGGTAAATGGTGCTTATGTTAGACTTCTGAATTTCAATCAAGTCTTCTCTTGATCTAGCCTTGGTGAGGAGTTGAATGATTTTTGGTAAGCTTTAATATTCTACAGGCCCTGTAACATACTCTTCATTTTTCTCCCCAACTGTATTACAGATCTTATGGTGTGTGTGTGTGTGTGTGTGTGTGCACGCGTACACGTGTGTGTGCGCGTGCGTGCACGTGGGTTTGTAAAACACACGGGTTCCTCTCAAACTATTTACATCAACCATAGCTACTTGCCTTGGTCTATTCCTTGGCCCTCACTGTGTTAATGACAACCTCACTGCTAAAGAACCACATTCCTTTTTCTTTCCTTGGTCAGTTTCAAAGCATTCTGTAATAGTAACATTGCATTTCTCAATGACCATGTCTTAGCTATAGACAGGGTGACCCTAAAATTTGTCATTCAAATTTAATGCTTTTGAGAATGAAAAGTGATGCTATTAATAACTACTTATGGGCAATAAGAATAAATTGGGACTCTCCCGGAAAGCCAGGATATACAGTCATCTTACTTTCCAGGTGTGGTGAAGGATTTGTAGTTATTTTTTCATTATGAATGTGACTGGCCATTTTTACCTAGAGCAAATGGTAACTCAAAACAAGCCATTTCCAGAAAATTAACTGTTTTTTAAAAATTCTTTTTTGCCTTCCCTGGGTCTTTGTTGCTGTGTGCGGGCCTTCTGTGGTTGAGGCGGATGTGGGCCACTGTCCAGTTGGGATGCTCGGGCTTCTCCTTGCAGTGGCTTTGCCTTGCTGCTGCTTGCGGCCTTGTTACGTGTGTGGCTCAATGGTTGTGGCGTATGGGCTCTGGAGCACAGGCTTAGGAGTTGTGGTGCCTGGGCTTAGTTGCTCCACAGCATGTGGGATCTTCCTGGACCAGGGGTCAAAACTGTGTCCTCTCTATTGGTAGGCAGATTCTTAATCACTGGATCACCAAGGAAGTCCCAGAAAATTAGCTCTTGAAGCCAGGGGCCATCAAAGTCATCCTTGCATCTCCAGGGTTCAGTTTATATATGGGAAACAGTCAAGAGATTTGTATCAGCTTCTAATTAACCAGTTCACCTGATGTCAAAAGCATCACCCAGTGATCAGAAGACCTAATAATGCTAATAAATAGCTTCCACCTCCCAGATTCAAAAAGAATGTTTAATACAGTTGTGTAGAGTTTTTGTTTTTGTTTTTGTTTTTTTTTTTTTTTTTTAGGAAATACAAGGTGTAATACTTTTACCAAAAAACCAAGACTCTGAAGAAAAAGAAACACAATAGTCAAAATCTGGTCCTTTCCTTAAAGCCCGGCCCCAAACTAAACCCTCCCAGAGCAGCACTTCTCAAACTTCATGTATGTATGTATGTATCACTTGGAGCTCTTGTTGAAATGGAGATCCCAATTCATAGTTTGGATACAGTCTGAGACTGTGTGTTTTAATAAGCTCCCAGGAACACCAGTGCTGCTGGTCCCCAGACCACACTCTAAGCAGCAAAGGCCTTAGAGTATTTCAAATCCAGTCTGGGTATTCACTTCCTGCTTTTAATTGTTTGCTTTCTCTCGCATGGCCAAGCACTCCTCTGAGGCCTTTAGGTACTGCACTCACCTTTCTGTCCCCAGGCCTTAGCGCTGCACCTGCCATGGCTCTCTGCCTGCCATATGGTAGCAGCTCAATATAATTTTTTCAACCTGTGTAGTCTTACAGAACCGTTAGCCAGTAAATCACTCCTAAAGAAGGACCCAGTGGATGATACTGCCTTGTCTTTGTGTATAATACACCCAACTTTCAGCACATTCTTTTCCCTTTCGAAGCCAATTTCTGATTCAATTTTACTTTTAGAAAACAACTTCCGCTGAATTGGATGGCTTGTCTCCAGACTCCAGCTAGTAAGTAAGCCCCGCTTAGCTTTAGCCCTTGACTAGGAATGTTGCCTAGACCCAAACTAAACCATCAATTCAAGAAACTGCTCTTTATGCATTTGCCTGTTCTGGATATTTCATATAAAGGTAATCATAAAATGTGTGACATTTGGTGTCCAGTGCTAACTATATTTCTTGTTGAACTGTCTCTCTTGTTGATCATGTGAATTTTTGAAATTATGACCAATTCTTGGTAAAGTTCTGAACAAAACCTAAATCATTTTTTTCCTTGAGTTACACACTAGTTGTAAATCTGGGAAATCTGTATGTATTAAAGCCATGTGTAGACACTTGGTTCTTATTGTACAATAGAGTTTTTTATCACAGATTATTCAACTACATGAATGTCTCTTAGGAATTTGATAGTACTCTGGGACATGGAACAATCATCGTGTCTCATGAATCACAAGGTTTCTTTTCTCCTTGGTCCCACTTACACAATGCCAATTGAGCCACCATTTGTTTTCCAGGCAAAACATTGCTATAAAAAAATCTATAACATGTTCCCCACTCTGATTGAGAACTGCTGCTTACTTAGCTCAAGAGCTGAAGCACCTGCTTTTCTTCCTTAATGCTCATTCCTTTATCAGTGCCCTTGTTCTTGGCCCTTGTTTCTTTTAGGTACTTACCCATGAATTATTATTTTTCAGATAGCTTCAGCCTCTCCATTTGTGGACTTTGCTTTGGCATCTAGCTACTGTCTCTGTCTCTCTTATATTTAACAAGCAAGTGCATGAGTGAAATGAGTTATATTCTAACGTTAGCTTTCTGTTCACCTCCCACTCCATGCCCTTCAGACTCTGCCACCATGTCAGCAAGTGGTCTATTAAAGGCTCCAATGCACTGACTTCTCCATCCCCGAGCCCTTTATCCCACCAATCCTTGACTTTCTTACTTGAGATCTCTATGGATTCTGATACTGTGCTCTCCCGACTCCCCAACCCTCTCTAATTTACTCTGTTGCAGTCTTCTTTGCTGCCTCCATCCTCCAGGCATACCTTAAATGTTTGGTGGAATTGTCTATCTTTGTCCACAGGCTCATGATTCCTGCAGATCTATTTTCTACTAGGTGTTTCTCCAAACTCAGATTCTGGCATCCCAGACCTGCACAGTCCAACTGCTTGTAGTCATTCCCATCTGGTTCTCCCACAGTGACATTAAAAAATACAATTGCAAGTTAATGATCAACACATTTGAATCTTTGCTTACTACCTTCCTTCTGGTTCTCTCTTACCCTCATTATATTGTTTATAACACCATCCAATTTGTATTCTTGACAGAAAACAAAGTCAATCTGATTAGCTTTCTGAATTGGTCTTAATTTTTTGCTAATCCTAAATAGATATTAAAAGAGATTATGGAGACCAAGATTTTCCAATGGGATTTCCAAATGACTGTCTTTCCCCTAGTCAGGAATTTTTCTTTCTCTAACCCCATTGTGGCTCAGCATTTTGTTCTGTGAATAGTTTCCCTAATGCATGCAATGCACATTTTTCTCATTTAATGTAAAATTCTTAGTACTTTTTTAGCAACTTTTAAAATTTGGTATCCGAAATAGATTGCTGTCTTGTCAGAGGACAATACTGATTTCAAGGCACAGTGTGATGTGATAAGTAGATTTATATAAGATATTTATTGCATTCAAATATTGGTCCTGCTACCTACTTACTTTACTTGGCAAATATGGGCAATTAATTTAATCTCTCCAAGCCTCTGTTTTCTTATCTGTGAAGTAAGGTAATTGATAGGTCATATTCTTTAGGATTCTTGTTAGGAATAAATTACAGTTGATCCCTAAACACTATGGGTTTGACTTGTGCAGGGTTACTTATACATACATTTTTTTTTCAGTATTAAATACTACAGTACTACATGATCCACGGTTGGTTGAACCCACAGTATCAGAATTGAGTATACAGTGGAACCACACATACAACCACATATAAAATTATTGAATATTTGTGGATTTTTATCTTCAAGGAGAGTCAGCACTCCCAACTCCCCATTGTTCAAGGGTCAACTGTAGCTAATGTGGTTAAATATACGGTCTGGCATGAAATAAGATGGGCTTAAAAAAAAAGTTGTGTATATAGCAAAACTGATAGAAACAAACCAGGCTTTAGCAGTATGTAATCCTGATATGAGTATATAATTCTAAGAGGAAGTCTACATATTTTTTTCCAACTTAGTAATGCTGACTTGTATTTCAACTTACTCCTGCTAATGGATTGTGACCAGATGAAATGTGGTACTTGAAACTTTGTTGCTTGTAGATACCTTTTCCTGGGTGTCCTCATGGCTCCCTGGAGCTCACTTCCTCTGGGTCTCTGCTCCACAGACTGCTTAGTGCACAGTCTTCTCCTCTTTCCTTCCTGTGCATCTGGTCTATGGTTTATGTCCATTTTCACCCTTCTATATATCCCCTGACATTGCATAGGTTTATTGTATGTGATCTATTAAACAAACATTTAGTCTGTCATCCACAACTAAAACTTTTCTTCCACAAGACTAGTGTCTTTTCTGTCCACTGATGTATCCCTAGACCCTAAAACAGTGCCTGGCACAGAGAAATTGCCCACCAAATATTTGTTCATCAAGTTTAATATGATCATAGCAAAACTCAGTGAATTCTGGAGAATTGGTTCTCCTTTTTTGTGTAACATGTAAAGAGCAACCGTTCTTAACCTGGGGTCAGTAGATAAAATTCAGCATGCCCTTGAACTTGAGTGGAAAAAAAAATTTCATCTCCTTGCACTAACCCCTAATTGAAATTTAGTGTTTACTTTTAGTGAATGTAGGCAACAAAAAGCAATAGTATTATAGGTACCTATCATTTTGTTATCAGTAGATATAACAGATATTTTTATACCACATTATAGTTGCTGCAAATGTCTCAAAACATTGTGTACATTCATCATTACTTCAAAATTATAGTACTTATGAGACCTGTCTCTTGATAGTGACATTTAATATAAAGAAGCACATTTATTACTATATCAGAGAAATCATAATTGGATTCTTCAAAATCTTCTGTCTTATTTTATGCAATTAAGAAACCTCCTTCTGAGGAATCATCTATCACTTTTACTAGATCATCAAAGGGATCCATAGCACACAGAATAAACTAAGAACCTTGGTATAGAAACCTAGGAAGGGAGGTGATTTATTTGTCCAGTTCGTATAACTAGTAAGTGGCAGTTACGGAACTAGAACCCAAATCAGGTCTTTTTGTATACCCTTGTTGCTCTTTGTTGTCAGCTTTATAAGGGAAGGGGATGCTCATACACAGTGGCAGAAGAGGTACTTCCTGGAGTTTTGCAGCACAGTGGCCTTGACAGAGTTTTAATCCTATGTCTACTACTCTTTCTCAACACCTGCTTCATAAATCTTTAATACTTACTCACATGGAAAGAATAGTTAATTATTCCACATTCCCTTCCATCTAACTAGTATGTGGGTCAGCCAGCATTGCCCATTCCAGCCACCTGGGTTAAGTCATGCCAGAATGTGAGGATTAAAAAAATATCAAACTTGAGGAAAGCATCTCTCACTGGATGAAAGTTACAGCTCTTGGTTGTAATTTCTTAACTCTTTGGGTCACTGGAGATTTCATGGTCTGTGCTCTTGTTGATGTCCTGTCCAAATTCTCTTGAGTGTAATTATTTTCTGTTGACCTCTGTCCTGCATTTGTTTCACTTGGATATAACATCCTTCACTTAGGGTTCTAAATTGTTTTGTGGCATTTATATGCATAGTTAAACAGTTGGCACGCATCAGTGTAGATTTTTTTATTTCAAAGATACAAGCTCATGTATATTTCATATTACAGTTGAGTATATAATAATTCTAAAGTACACATAGAAAAGTGAATTAATAACTAAGAGACATGGATATAAAATACAGGGTAAATATATGTATGCACACACACATACATATTTATTTCTGACTGAATGATGGGACTGAAACTTGGATCTGCGTTATCAAATTCCAAGGTATGATACTCACATTGTCTTCTAACACATATGTGATGGTGGAAGCATTAAGCTATAGTCATACACAAATATGTGGTGTGTGGGGGTGTGAAAGTTGAAAAAGATAAGCTGGAAAATCAAGAAAAATTCTTTAAAGATTATTTTTAAGTATAGTTATTAATGCACATTGTAGTAATGCATTAATTTACTCCTTGAAGAATGTTTCAACATAGGAGATCCAGACCTTTGGTGGAGAAATGACTAGGCATTTGCCTGCAGCTCCTGCCTAATTGTACAACCATAATTGTTTGATTTTAAAGGGGAAATTTCTCTGAATATACAGCTAGCAAGCTGGAGGAACCAGTAGGACATTTGATTGCATAAAGACAGGAACTGTTCCAGGAGTATAGTACAATGGGTGCCTTGTGGGGATGAGTCACTTGTGGGATGATGGCTTGCCTAAATGAAGTTCACTGGCCTATTTGTAGCTTCCTTCTCACACAAATGCAGCATGCGTCTGTGCATTCTTGGTTTCAGAGTCAGCCTTTCCTTATCAGGTACACCCTTTTCCTACCTTACAGACCAGTCTAGCTCACTAAAGGGCACTGAAATGACTGGTTAGGATGTGACTTTACCTGCTATGCAGTAGTTATTTCTCCCCTTTAGTCCTCCAACAGTCACTTCTTTCAACGTCATTTCTTCAGCTGGAAATAATTAATGTTGGTCATGGCCTAGTCTCTCTTCTCTGTAAGAACCACTCTGTGTCCTGGGTTTTATTTTGATTAAAGAAACCCTTAAGTAAGCTAGGGAACCATTTTCTAGGTGTTTGGACTTCATCCCCCCTCTCAAATGAAAGGATTAACTCAACCATCCTCCAGTTATCCATCATCAGAATATCCTCATGGAGTGTCCTCCATGGTCAAGTCAGGGTGACACACCAAATTTCTTTCCTTAAGGCACCATGTCCATAAAAAGTTAGCTGGAGAAGCCACATGAGTTCAAAGGGTCATTGGAAGTTGGCATTAATTGGGAAATGTTCATGAAGGAATTGGAAACATTAGCAGCTAGAAATTCCATGTTTATGAAGGATGGAAAAATCTGCTTAGTAGTAAAAGACATTTAAATGGATCTAATAATGACACAGAGAGAGTACTTAATAATTTATTAAAAGATGTCCTCAAATATAATGTATATATAAACATATGTAAACATTATATACACACACACATATAAACATTTTTATATATACATATATAAATATTATATATATACATACACACACACATACAATCAGCTATTAAAGAACCCATTTAGTTTGGGAAAAGGAGACCAATGTTTAGAATCAAACTGACTCTCTCTGAGAAGTCTTTCCTTCCTGGGACCTGTCACTTCAGGATAACCCTTGTGTGTTGTTCTGTACCCAGTAACTTTTGCCCTATTTGTAGGGTCAACTTAAAAGATGAGGAAAATATAGACTGTAAGACAATGTTCAGTGTTAAAAAATGGAAAGGTTAACAAAGTCTTCTCTGCCCAATGCCTCGGGTTAGTTCACTTTGCATATTTTTTTTTCTTGTAAAAAAAAAATAGATTCAAAGAAGTGCAGAAACAGGGGAAATGAGCTTTTAAGTAGGTGGTGGAAGAAAAACCGCACCGATAAAAATTATAAACAGTACTAAGAGGGCTCTGAATGCCCGACGAGGCATGTTTACCAGAAGAAAGATCGAGTTGGCTGGCACCTCCCAAATGTGCATACTCAGGAGTTAGGGACATATGTGCTTTTGTGTGTTTTCTCAGAGGAGTTTTTCAGACACCTGTCTTTTCTAATCACAGGAGTATTTTTAAATTGAACGTAAGGGATTTCCATACAGGACATAGAGATGTAAAGGTCCATTAGAAAGTTATCTGATATTTAAATGCAAGAAGACATTAAAATCCCACTACCTTTTCCATAGTTTGTTTTCTTTATTTGAAGCAGTTGGGAATTAAAAAAAAAACAAACTGATTTTTTTATTTTTTTATAACTCTTTCAAGAAGTTCATTTTTGGACTGAGCTCAAACATACAGTCAGTAAGCCAAAAAATGGACTATTTTCACAGAGAGTTGAGTGATGGAAAGCAGAAACTGTCATGGAAAGTGTTATGTGAATACTCTCATTTAAAAAAAAAAAAGAATGTGGATTGGAAGTAGGCATTTCTTTACTTTTTAAAAACCCTGGCAAGTTATTTCCCTTTGGAGAATGATCATTTGAGCTAATTTGCCTGCATTCCAAATATTATGGATCTTGTGACAGTATGCAAGCTTTTTTTTTTTTTTTTTTTTGACAAGTTTCCACCTGGTCTGTGGGCAAACTCTGAACATGTCTCAAACAAAAGTCAAGGTTTTTCATACTGTACCTGGAATGACTATCTTCTTCATTTTGATTGACAGGCTTTTGTAATGTATAATTTACTTACTAATGTAAATTGTGAATATAATTTATATGTATACTTCCCACTAAAATATGGCAGTAAGTTATATTCTTTGATGGACTATTCATAAATTATTTCAGCAGCTGTTGAAAAGCATAGGGCAGTGGTTCTCAAAGTTTGGTCCCCCCTTCAGCATCACCTGGGAACTGGTTAGAAATGCAGATTCCCAGTTCCTAACCCAGGGTTACCAAATCAGAAACGCTGGGGGTGGATCCCAGCAATTTGTGATTTTAGAAGCTGTCTTGGAAGGGCTAACCATTGAGAACCTATGCTACAGAATATCATAGGAGTTGCAGGCATAAGGCGAGCAGAACTACTTAACTATTCTAAAAAGAAGCCCAAATATCTTTTGGAAAAACTTCTATCCTTGAGCAAATTTGCCTGAATAAAAGGCCATCCAATCAGTGATGGCTTTAACATTTTCACATTCATTCAACGTAATCTAAGTGTTTGAGAATTCCTTAAATATTGATCATATGGATTGTTTAATATGGGATGATTCTGACGTGCTAGCTACTATTAATTTTCCAGATGCTAGTTTCGGATGCAGTGAGATTCAGAAAAAATTTTAGTTCTGTTAAACAAAACTCCAAGAAGATCTCTGTTAACTTCAGCATTTGAGAAATATCCCTAAAGTGAGGATTAATGGTAATATCACAATGACTGAAAAATTATGGGATTACTCCACTTGAAAACAATCTTCCTTCTGTCATTCGTAATTCTCTTCATATAACTTAGAAAAAAGGATCTGAGAAACACTGTCAGATAATATCTATATTCTGACTGTAATAAATATATATAAAACCCTTACAGTTATATTTAATAAATGCCATTTTATTATGCTGAGACTCCATTTCTCTTGGCAAGCTTCCATTGATCTCTATTGCCAAAAAGAAGGAAAAGAAAAGCAGAGTTGCAGGATAGAAAGAGGAGTCGGGGAATGCAATCTCTAAACCTAGTTCTGCCATGGACACCGTGCAGATGTGAACAAGACGTGACCTCTCGAGGTCTCTGCTTTCTCCTCTGTGAAACGGAAAGGTGAATTAAGATCTCCGAATCCTGCTTCAATTAGCTCTTGTAGTGTAACAGACTGTTATAAACATGGGGCTTAACACAGCAACTATTCACTATTTCTTATGAGCTGGTAAGTGTTCTGGGTGGTTCTCTGATCTCAGCTGGTTTGACCAGTCTCAGCTGGACTCACTGTGTAGGACAGGGAAGTGGCTGGAAGCTGACCAGTCGTGATGGCCTCATGCGGTTTTTCATCCTCCAGGAGGCAATCTGGGCTTGTTCGCATGCCCATGGCAGGGTTCCAAGGAGACAGGAGCATGCAGTCTTTTGAGGCAGAGATTCTGAACTGGCACAACAATGTGGCTGCCACATTCTATTGGCCAAAGCAGGTCACAAGGCAGAGAGCTTCAAGATGTGGGGAAATAGACCCCACTTTCCATAGAAGACACCACGGAACTACATGGCAGAAGGTATGCTACAAGAAAAAGAATTGAGGAAGCTTTTGCCGTAAGGCCACCTTCCTAGTTTTACAATACTGTGAAGTATCAGGAAATATAAAGCTATAGAATGCTCACTGTGGAGTGTTCAGATATACAGAAGTACTTAGAAAAATGAAAGATTCAGAAAGGATGTAACATATTTGTAAAAACTGGAGTAAGCATGTTTTAAGCAATGCCTCTCTTTAATTATTGTCTGAGTTTCATATAAAGTCTGCTTCATCAACTGGATAAATATTTGACTGCTGTTCAGTAAATTGCATTAGTTTACTTTAACTGTATGCTCAGCCTTATTCAGGCATCCCTACATTAGGCAATGTAGTGTGTAATGCATCTCTGCAGGTGACCAGAGCTATTCTCTGTATGAGGTAAATTAAAACTCATATTTTAAAAATTAAACATTCTTGCACTTCATGATTTCAATATTTAATTATAACCTGTGTCAAGGCCTAATCTCTGACTGAGTCAGGCATGAAATTAACCAAAAAAAAAAAAAAAAGAAAAGAAAAGCAAAAGCATAGGAGTTCTTCTACACAGTAAAAATAATGTGGTTTCTTTAGTTGCACAGTGATGTTTATATCCATTTTATAAAGATGACTCCAGTAGCCAGTAAGCTTGGAGACTAAGTTACCATATGTGGTAACAGTGACCTGTTCAGAAAAATCAGTAACCTGAACTGTTGTTTATTAATTTTCACAAGAAAACAAATCTGTGTTTTTAAAAGGATAAATTATTGACCTTATTTAAAAAGATGATAGACAATCAAGTGAATGTGTTGATATCCAAAGTAGAACAAAAATGAAATATATCCAATAGTGCATTTGTTAAAACTGTCTTGTTTTTCTCCATTTATACTTTCTGTTGGTTTTTCAAAAATTTTGTGTATGAAAAAAATCCACACAGCTTTTTTAAGGAATATATACTTACAAATATAATAGTAAATATTTGTTGCAAATTTTCTTATCTATAAACATTTTCATAGAATTAAAAGATTATATTGATCAGGAGAGGGATATAAGAGGAGGCAATTGTTTGGAGGTTAGTTAGTAAAACTGGATAGTGGTAGGCCAGTGAATTCACAGCATCATGTACAGGTTACCAAGTCATGGTGATGAAACAGGTAAGTTAAGAAGGATGATCACATTATTTTCTTCACCACAAGAGTGAGATGAACTGAAATGCTTGTAATGTTTGACAACATGGAACAGAAAGTTTAATTGAACCTTGTTGGTTTGTTTCCTTGGTTTAATGAGTCCCTTGCCATGCGGTCCTATTGTATGAAAACGTCACAGGTAAATTAAATAGTAAGCAGGCGTGGAGGCATATATCTCTGTAGGTCTACCTTAGGAAATGGGTTTGTACAGTAAGCAAAGGATGTGAACACGAAGGGATGAATCTGTGTGTAAACAGGTTGTTCCAAGCCTGGGTGATCAAGGACAGTTTGGATTCTGCATTCTTGATGCTTCTTCACTAAGTTTGGTTGCAAACATGCCACCACTGATTTTATATATATTATAAATATAAATGTATACATATGAAAAAGATTAAATATCTACAACAGTTGAAATAGTTAATATGTAACAAATATTACCCAATAAAAATTAGCAAAACTTAGTAAGAATCTAAGTGTTATTATGAAAATACAGATTTAAACAATAAAATATAATTTCATACCCAATATGTAGGCAATAATACAAAATACTGTATCTTGTACAAGATGTTGAGAAATAAGAACTCCCAAACCATTTTGGAGAGGAATTTGATGATATCCAGTAAACGTGAATATTTCCATATCCTTAGATCCTGCTTTGTCGTATCTTTGTACTAGATTGTTTATCATACATTCATCTTAACAGTAAAAATTTGGAAATAGCAAAAAATATCTTTAGTTGTACTAATAGATTGTGGTAATTCTTATGTGAAGTAATATACAGTGATTAAGTACATTAGAGCTATATATATATATGAATGTGGATAAAATAATGAAAGTCTTCAGCAAATATAAAAATGTTGTAAAATGATGTGCATGGTAGGGAATGATTAATGACATTTAGGAACATGCAATTCTATTCATGGATACATATTCTTGAAATGTATTAACATGTTCATGGAATTGTAAACACAAAATTGAACTACTTCCCTTCCTTCCTCCTTCCCGCATTCCATTTCTACCTTCCTTCTTTCCCTTCTCCTTCCTTCCTTTTTCTTTCCTTTTCAAGTGAAACTGTAATGTTTTTTAAAATATCTGAAGAAATATTATTAAAGATTCAATTTTGTTAAAGATGGGTGTAGTAAAAAAGTATTTATCTTGTTCTCCATATATTTTATAATTTAAGAAAAATATTACTTCTAATTTTTTTTTCAATTTAATGATTATCCCATATTGGTGAATCTTTAACGTTTGTGGGTTCCTCCCCTTCACTCCCCAATTAGGTTTCTGCCTTGTATCTAACCAGTTAGGACCCAAACAAGCACATATGGTAAATGCCTATTTCAATGCCATGTTATAAACTACTTATAGAGTGAGTAACAGTTCTGGCTTTAGCATCTATATTATAAAGTATTCTACTGTATTTTGAATTTGGCATTCAGAAGCTGGCTTCTCTGGGTAAATAAAAGGGTGAGTCATTATGTAATGTTTTCATGCCAGGAATATAAGAAAAACTGCCTACTGGTTTTTTTCAGTATTTATACTATTAGTCAAAGATGTTTCAATTAAAAACTGAGATGTGCTCTCTACTCTATGAAAATCGATATTATGTCTGTAAAAGCCTTGACCCAATAATCAAACTGGTTTGGTGAATATTCTTATATGATTTACCACTGATGAGTGACATCTTCATTGATGTTCCTCTTCTTTACAGGATACATACCCACAGTGGGTGCTTTTGTCTATAGTAACTACCCTGATCACACTAACACATAACTGTCTGCTTGTAAATTTAGCAGTGGGAAAATCCTGGCTGTAAAATCCAGGCAACTCAATGGAAGATGAGACAAGTACCTGAGTCAACAAGAACCACTTGATCAGGTGGGAGATGGTGGCTACTTAGCTTCCTTCCCAATAAATCTTTTATCGTCAAGTTTATGGAAAAACGGATTTGTCACAAACCTTTATCCAATAATTTTGATGGGGCATATAATTTATTAGCGTATATTCCTGTGGTAAGTTCTGTAGTAACACATTATCTTAGAGAATTTGTAAAGCCCTCTAAGTTGTGTGTCTTGCAGATGAGAAAACTAAAGATTGGGTTTAAAAAATTAACTGTGTTTAAACAGTGAGGAAGTGGAAATGTGGATTTCACCTGGTAAGGCTGGTTTGAAAATCCACATACTTAACCTCTTCCCAGTGCTTTCTTCCAGTATTACTGCATTAGCAACAGTGAAACTCTCTACTATAGCAAAATATAGTATTACTGCTTATCATGTAATGTTGGAAATTTTTAGTGCCAAATCCTAGGACAAACAATTTATGAAAGGAAAGGGAAAAAAAGTGAAAGAGATAAAATAATGAATCCCAGGAGCCAACTCTTTATCAAGGCAATACAATAATAAAGGAACAACCTTGTTTGCACCTTTGCCATTTCCTCTCAAAGAATGTGTTGCTCAGATCCTATTTTCATAAGCCATCTCTGATACTTAAATTTGCACTCAAGAATACCTACATACATGAACAAGCTTTTGCAGTTTTTAAATTTGTGATTAATAATAAACTTTAAAACTTCAAGTGTTCATAACATACCTTCCTACATGGAGTTCCAGAGAATATCTGTTTCAAGATTTCTGGAATAAGTCAGATAGACCAAGATGAGACCATCAAGTTCTGGTAGGGTCCAAATGACCTATTCATATTCATCTCTTTCCTTTGGTGACTTGCAAATTGTAGTTATCAATCTCTGGTTTAATCTGAATCAGTTGTTCTTTCATTCACAATTTGGGATTCACAATGAAAATACTAACTTCTGGTGCTTATATCTGTATCTCTCAAATTTTAGGTGGCTACTCATTAATGGTTTGGGTAAAACTAGTAGTTGTCAAAGAAATTAGTAAGATAGCAACCAACATTAAGAAAGAAAATAAAAGGAAAATAGAATATGATAAATATCTTAGTATATGACTTATCATAAAGGCTTCCCTGGTGGCTCAGATGATAAAGAATCTGCCTGCAATGTAGGAGACTTGGATTCGATCCCTGGTTCGGGGAGATCCTCTGGAGAAGGGAATGGCAACCCATTCCAATATTCTTACCTGGAGGATTCTGTGGACAGAAGAGCCTGGTGGGCTATATAGTCCATGAGGCTCAAGGAGTCAGACATGACTAAGCAACTGACATTTTCATTTTTCAAGGGTACGTGAATTCAAGTATTATCTCAGATATATATGGATCTGGAATTCAATGTAAAATGTTTTCCTTACTGTATACCATGATCAAAAGTCAGAAAAGTTATTCTAGTAGAATTAGGTGGATCTAATAAAAACATTTGGCTCTCTTTCAATCAGGTAAAGTCATAAGCACCTCCTCAGACCAGTGGATTACTGTTATTTGAAGACAGTTAAATAACCATTGACTCATGAGAAATCTGATTAGAAAGCTGATAGAGATATTTCGTCTGCTATGATTTCTACCTCCTCCCCCATTTTTAGATAGAAAATTCCTCAAATGACTGTCCTAATTTGTGACAATACAGTAATTTTTCGGAAGCTTAAATTGTTATTTTTACCACTAAACTTTAGTCTATTGAATGAAGAAAAATAGTCAATTGTTTTGTATAACATGGAAAACAGAGCATTTGGATGGATTTCATCATATTTTTGGTTAACTATTTTGACTCCAGGAAGACATAATTTAAATGTTATCTTTAACCACTAAAATAATCACCTCAAGTACTCATAATAACTAACACTTTTGATTACTTATAAGCAAAAGTTGTGCTAATTCCCATTGTAGCTGGATTGTAAGAATCATGGAGGAAGGCATTCAAAACACAATTCCCGGGCCCCTTCCCTGGACCCTATAATTCACTTCTGTTATGGGGCCCAGAAACTTCTTACTTAGAAACATCTTTGACAATACTTGTTCTTTCCCTGGTGGCTCAAATGGTAAAGCGTCTCCCTGCAATGCAGGAGATCTGGGTTTGATGCCTGGGTCGGGAAGATTCCCTGGAGAAGAAAATGGCAACCCATTCCAGTACTCTTGCTTGGAAAATCCTGTGGACGGAGGAGCCTGGTATGCTACAGTCCATGGGGTCTCAAAGAGTCGGACACGACTGAGCGACTTCACACACATACACACACCTGGGGCCCAGGAGCTTCTTACTTAGAAACATCTTCGCCAATACTTGTTCTTCCTTTTTAAGTTAAAAAAAAATTGTTTTAGTATAGTAGATGTTAAGTGGTTTCTGTGGCTTTGATTTGTGTATACCTTATAGCTAATTTGCTCAGCATCTTTTCATGTGCTTTTTGGCCATTTGTATATCATATCTTTAGAGAAGTATTGGTTAAAATCCTACATTTACCTTTTGAATTCTCCATGTCTCTTTTTGCACTTAGCCCTCTTTTCCCCTGTCTTCCTCATATGCAGTTATAATGGTAACTGCATAATGCCAGGCACAGTGCTAAGCACTTTAAATAAATATGTTCTTTAATTCTATTAGGTTTTATTTCCATTTTAAAGAAAAGAAAACTGAGGCCCAGAGAAGGTTAAATTGAATGTGGTTCATTAAAAACCAAGAAGCAGAGACTGATTTCAAAGTCAGTTCTCTCTGGTTTGAAAGTCCATGCTCTTAACCTCTGCATTGGAGGTCTACAGACTAGCTTCTGTTGCTAGCTTATACAGGGAAATTATGTTTTAGCTATGTACCATCTTATACATTTTTAATAATAAGTTTAAGTGACTGAAAAGTATGCAATTTCCCACATATTGTAAATATTATCATTTTGAAACATAACTGTTAAATCAGTCTTTAAATGTTTCTAAGGGACTCTAAATGCCATGGTGATATGGTATCCAGAACCACTGATTTAAAAAATTCATGGACAATTTTTTTTGCTTGAAATTGTATTTTTATTATATTACTTCCCCAGAATATTATCATAATATATATAACACTTTTCATGCTTGAAAGTCTTTTATTGATCACTCAGACTTTCTGTATCAAAAATATGAATATAAATTAAAATTGAATTTTAAATAATTTCTTATAAATATAAAGCTGTCAGTGTTAAGGATTCCTTCTGATTGTGTTGTTATTATAATTATTAGTATAGCAGTCAGCTGTTAAAATCAAAAATAGATTACAGATTTTGAAAACTTATCAATAACTATAACAAGTAAATTTATATTGGAAATACACCTTTTTAGTAGGATAGATGAAGCTGTTTTGATACCTTGATTAAAGGAGAATCAGTGCATAACAGTTTTTCAACTTGTCCCTTTGACACTCCAGAGGATTGTATTTATAAAATAATGCAACAAAAATAAACAACAGATAATGACATGTGAAAAGAATGCTTTTTCATTGTTGGTTTTCAGTTGGGTGGAGCTAATTTGCAAGGAGTTGTAGGGAAGGGAACCTGACTGGTTTGCTGCCTCTATCACATACACGAGCCTTCTAAAATAGGACAAGTTTAGAAAAGGACACATATAGCAATAATGGACCTGGAAATTGATTCTTTCAAAATGATTCATCCATCTTACTCCTTACAAGTGCTCTGTGTACCCTGGGGGGTTGAAGACCACCATATTGCCCTAGATTAGTATGTGAGGGACTGACCTCTCAAGGCTCCGGTCCAGCCCCACTAGTGGACCCCAGAAAAATAGACAAGACTGTCTGCTAAGAATTTTGCACATGTGATCTTGTGTCATTGTTGGAATAACTTGGCAAGCTAGAATTATGTTTAGCATATAGAGAGAGTAATTTGTCTAGATTACAGAAATTTTATGTGGCTGAGCAAAAATTTGAACTCATTCTCTTTTTCCTTAATTCTTTATTAGACTCATATCAACTAGAAGCAATATAATTCAATTCAAATAATTCTTGTTTTTCTTTTCAGACTTTCACACTACCATTACTTTGTCTTCTTTTTAATTCACAGTAGGAGCGATGACCTGAACGTGTGTGTCTGTGTTTGATAGACTCTGAGGAGGAGAGTTTTTTGAATAGAGAAGATTTCTGGTATTCACCATCTGCCTTAGGCCATGGACCACTCTCTGGACAATTTCAGTATGAAGGTGGGCAAAGTCACATACTAATTTTGAAAGGGTGCAAAGCTGAGGACCTTTTCCTCACACTTTTCTAAATTATAAGATTGTGACTCAGATTTTATGTGGGAGAGAAAAGTGTCCATGGTTGGGTGGCGGGGCGGGCGGGGGTTGGGGGGGCAGTGTCACTGGATAAAAACATTTTCTTTTTTTAAAGTGAGATCATTGTGAAACCAAATCACTAAAATTTTGGATAGTTTCATTTCTCTCTAAGAACTCAGATTTTAAAAGTATATATGAGACCTGACTATGTAATTTATTCATGAGTTATAAGGTAATGTTAGGTTTAGCTTTCATTCTATAAATAGAGCAATAAAAGCACAGACCAACACCTTTCAGTTACCCTGTAAGTAACTTCATGGTTAGACGTATCTGGTATACTGAGCATAAAGCCATTTTCTATCACATAATGAAAATATTTGGAAAACCACTAAAGCGATGAGAGTTACAGAACTCTTAAAACTGTAATTGTCTGATTCCATTATTAGAGTGGAAAGTATTTGGAAATGTTTTCATTTCCAAGTAAATGGCAGGGTATCATTCGAAATTACTAATTGATTGTCCCACCCCTTTTCTTTAAAGTATAATGAGGTCAAAAAGAGAAAAAGGAAAATCAAAAGGTAAAAGGAAAATTTTTAAAGGAGGGCCTTTTTTGATGTTGGTATTTCTTTAGGTGACAGGTGAGTAAACAAAAATTATTAAAAATTTCATAAACAGGCAAGATGTTTGTAGAAAAATAATACTTGAATAGTTCCTTCCCCCAAATCTTGCATGAAATTTATAAAGAAAACGAACACATACACAAACAGAACATGAGCCTCTTGCTTGTTAGGTAAAGCATTAATTACAGAAAACTTTTTTTTAAAAGAATTCCTTTCTTAGACACTGCTGGCATTTCTTCCTGCTATCTTTTGCATCTTGCCTCTTAGATAATTTCACTGCTTGTTAGAGGCTTTATTACAAAGCAGCCAGGCTTAAAACAATGAGATGAAACCAACTTTACTACTTTTTAAATACATTGTAGGAACAGGATCAGAGAAAGGTAGAACAGGAGAGTTTTGGATTATGAGTAGACTTCAGTTATCTGAATTACCTGGACATCCCTTATCCAAGCAACGCAAAGTTAATTATAGCTTACTTCCGTATTCCTCCATAAATTTGTGGAAAAGCCCAGGAAAAAGGCGAGGCATATTCATGAGCCAAGAACTTGGTTGAACACACAGAAAGAGAAAAAAAAAAGCAGCTCAACATTCGCTTTTATTCGGGAAAAATCCACTTAGTGAAGCTACTTTGAAAGAAGGATAAACACTGGCGGATAAATTGGTCCATCATGGGACGGGTTTTACAAGATAAGTGAACACTTGCTTCTTTGAATCCTAGAGCTGTGCTGCAGCCTGACAAATCCTAGGCACAGTATATCAGACAGCCGCAACAGGTTCCTTGGAGATCTCACAAATGACATTTCTTTACGTGCAACTTGATAAGTGTAATTCCCCATCTCCAACTTTTCCTGTATTGCTTCATATCTAATCTGATTCTTTCTTCAAGAATTGTTTTATGCCTCTTAATGTATTGTGGGGAATTTGCTTTTAGGCTCTTGGGTAACAAGGGGAAAATGAATTGCAATCTAGTAGAATCTTGACAATATAACCATTACATAGTGAGTGCTACAGCCAACAAGGAAAAGAAAGATGAAGAGAGCAGTGTTTGATTCTGATAAATTGTATCAATCACAATTTTGCTTCTGTAGAATAAATAGAGTATATGAAATAGCTAAGGATAATCTATTAGTTGTTTACTCAGTTGAACAGCAGAAGGAAGTCACTGGGTTCTGGAAGAACTATGAGTGTTCTTTCCAAAAAGATACAATTACTGTTATTTTGCAAACAATTATTAGATACATTTAATAAATGATACTTACCAGTATGTCCCTGTCAATAAGAAAAATGCACAACTCCTCTGGTGAGAAAGCTACTTTTTTAAAAATTTCTAAGATCAGAGAAACGACTGACCAAAAAATAGTAATTTCACCTTTTGACATACTGAATTTCTGGAGTCATTAAGCCTCTGTTATGTACATAATATCTAATAATTACTGTGTAAGTACAGTTCAATGGAAAGAAAATATTCTTTGCATGAACAGTCCAAGGAATATCACAAAACATTTTAATTTTTTGCCCTATTCAGGCACTTTGTGGTTCTTACAGTGTGAACCTTGGATCAGTATCTTGAAGCCCATTTCCTTTCTGATATACCTCCTCCTTGTTTTCTGCAAAATCGCACTTGGTCTCTAGTCCTCTGCCCTCAAGAGAAAGTTTGTCTTTCCTTTGATGAAAGAGAAATAACGATAAACCATTTAGTGTTTTCTTTCTAATTTTGACCACCTCTCAGGAGAATAATGTCTGGGTTACTATATAAGTCTGTCTCTACTGATTTATCAAATGTGGGAAGGTCAAAGAAAGAAAATGGGGAGAAGAAAGAAAATCTCATCTTGCCAAATAACTCATAAACTAACATTTTAAGCATTTATACCATATTTTTAAACTTGACTGCAATTTTAAAGTATCTTAAAATTTCCATGCACATTTAAGGAAAGAACCTACAAATAATATATATAGTAATGAAAATTCAAGATGAATATAGAATTAAAATAGCATCATTTGACTTAAATTTTACTTAAAAATTATTTTAAAAGCATTATTAACTTAAAAATAATGTATCTATTCTAATATGTTACTGTTCCAGTGATGATAATCATTATAGCTAATATTATTGACCAGCTAATATGTGCCTGATACAGTTCTATACACTTGATAGTTATTTCATAATAGCAAATTAAATAAATGGTCATTATTCTAAGATACTGGGTGTGGGTGAGCTTAAAATATGTGGCTTGTGTTTTTCTAATGGTTTCTGGGATTGGAACCTGATTACTGGAGCTCAAGGGATAAAAGGTCAGTTTGTGAAACTCTTAGGTTTATTACTCTTCTTAACATTTCTCTAGAGATTGGAGTTGAGGAAACGAAATCCTAATGCTGATCTTCACTTGCTCACATTCATCTCTGAAACTCTTGAAAACATTGTTATTCTGGAGATGAAGCGATCTTTTATGTGACTATTCCAACTGGTTAAGCATCTGTAAGCAAATAATTAACATGCTTGTAATTCAGTAATTCCACAGCTTGTAGAATAATGTGTCAGTATCCACTCTGGAATGAATGTTGTTTATGCCAGTTTTACTAAATCTTTGGTTCTGGTATCCTGGACTGCATCTCCTTCCACCAATTATCAGGACACATATATCCCATGAATTTAAGCTGAACACACTTTCTTGGTATCTATGATTTGTCTAATCCTTCTTAAAACATTGAAACTTTTTTTGAGCTGTCTAAAGATCTTTTTCAATAGCAAGAATTTAACCTGGAAATTCCAAGATGTACAAAGAAGACATTATGTAAAGATATTCATTTAGAAAGATAAAATTATATATTAAATTCCAAAATGAGATACCTATTGCCATGGATGCATGGTATTGATTGAAGCAGTGTAAAATAGCCAGAAGGCATGGCTTCTTGAATAGCACTGTTCTGATAGGCTGCTTTTGTGCATGCAGCATCGCTTCAGTCATGTCCAACTCTTTTTGGCCCCAAGGACACTGTAGCCCACTAGGCTCCTCTGTCCATGGGATTCTCAGGCAAGAATACTGGAGTGGCTTGTCATTTCCTCCTCCCGGGGATCTTCCTGACTCAGGAATCAGACCTACTTCTCTTATGTCTCCTGCATTGCAGGTGGGTTTTTTTTTTTTTTTTTTTTACCACTAGTGCCACTTGGGAAGGATGATTTTAGTTGCATCTTAAGTTTCAATTTGCTCAAATGGTTAAAAAAAAATCATTGGGTCATCTTTTCCCTCTCTCTTCAGCTAGATACCTGTTTCCAGGAGAATGCCAGGTACTGATTAACTTAAACTTAGGTTTTTAAGACCAATCACAATGAAAGGGAAATGGATTTTGCTGACTGGTTTATGTCAGTCTTAGACCACATCAGGAGCTGAGGGTAGTATCACTTTTACCCAGAAACATTCTATTCCACAATGAAGGTGGAGTAGACTTGATGATTGAGGCAGAGCCATGATGTCCAGTACATCTGTATTTTTAATATTAGAAGTTTATTGCTGAGGTATTTTTCTCATCTGTCTCATATTTTTGGATCAAAGAAAAATATAAGCAAGTATTATTGAAAGATTAGAAAGTCTAAATAAAAAAAAAAAAGTCAAGCTATCTGCAGTTGTTAGAGACAGTCCTCCTTGGATCTCTTGTTTCTGCATGTCTCATGGACAGAGGCACTGATTGCCTTTGTTTCACATCACCTTTTCAAAGAGGTTTATATAGTAAACATCCTTAGAAAATGGAGATAGTATCACCCTCTGTAGCAAAGGTCAGGTATGCTTACTGCCCTTTATAAAATATGTGGATGCCCTGAACTTGGGGTCCCTCACTGTTTGGCACCACCTGGCCTACTTTTCATTGCTCTGTGGAATTGGAACTTGGGGAACTGGCACAAATACTGATAAACGCTGGCTGCTGATATTGCCATCAGTAATATATGGCTCTTTGTCTCTGACCAGGATTCTCCTTTCTTCTACCAGTGTCTATGAACCTGTGGCAAGGTAACCTGTTAGCCTGCAAGTAGGGTAAATTTCAGACTCTTCACAGTTCTTAACTGCCAAATATGATTAATATGTGAAACAGACGGGTAGTCCACCTTTCATATTTCCTTTAGTAGATACATGTAAAACTTACACCCTCTACTAAAACTGCTATATGGAAGCCTAAAATTACCATATTTGCTGATTTTCCTGGACTGCTAGCATTTCCAGGAGACTGCTACATCAAGAGTCACTCTCTACCCAAGCAGAATGAATTCCAATCCAAGGTTCCTTTTATTAAGTCCATACCACACTTTTTGTATCATTTCATTATTTGACTGGAAGAATTAGGCAACAGAAAAATCCTCACTGACAGTTCTTCCCTGTGTAAAGATTCTCGAAACAAAGTCTTACCAGGACTCTTGGCATTGTTCTAGGTAGTACTTTAAATTTTAGCAAAGGAAATACTTTGAGGCCCACTTTTTGTTTCAACAGTACCTGCCTTGCTTTGTTTTTCAATTAATTTTAGAAGCAACTGGCCTGAGATTTGATTTGTGCCTGAGTTCAACTACTTAAGCTTATTTATAGTTTTGAATAACTGATCTTGCAATTTTACACTTAATATCCTAATACTATATAAGTTGGTTTATATAGTTAAATCACTGTGACCATACTTTTCTCAATTAGTAAAGAATAATTTGATAGGCTTGCTTTCACTATAACCCTCTTCTACATGGAACAAAAGAGAGGCAATTTCTCTTTGGGTATTTAAATGCTGCCTTCTGTGTACTATCTCCATTTACCTCTCTTCGTCTTCTGAGCAAGCTTTCTTTTGGGTTCCTAATGACCTCCCACCCCTACTTACTCATTTCTCTCCCTTCAAAAATCAACTTTCAGAACTTACACAAGTGTAAATTGTTAATAATGCTTAGTATTACCACATAACATCTCCTTTCATGTACTGCTCAAACCCTAGTCATAAGCATGGATTTTTAGTTATAGAAACACAAATTATAAATATCAGAAGAGCTTTCAGGGCTTGGGGGAGTATTCCTGGTACCCAGAAAACACACCATGTAACATCTACTTTTAATTTCTAATGATAATATAATCTCACCTTATCTCAATTTTTCCTTCTATAAAATGAAAATACTGTTCTCTGCTTGTACTTACATGATAATAAAGATTAGAAAAAAAAAAAAGGTTTGAGTAGAAATAAAGTATAATATTTTAAGCCTTGATTCTCTCCTAGAGGAAATTACCATTCTTTATGTTTAAAAAAATTTTTTTAAAAAGGTAATAGAGCTTTGCTTTTAGTTTGTGCTATATGACCCCATGGACTGTAGCCTGCCAGGCTCCTCTGTCCATGGTTTCTTCAGGAAAGATACTAGAGTGAGTTGCAATTTTCTACCCCAGGAGATCTTTCTGACACAGGGATCAAACCAGTATCTCTTGTGTCTCCTGCTTTGGCGGGTGGGTTCTTTCCTACTGTGCCACCTGGGAAGCAGTTTGTGCTGTAGTAGCTTATGGTTTCTGGCTTGATACTTTCTTTGCAGGAAGGTGTATTCCTGCCAGGCAGGCTCTCTGGCTGCCCAGGAGTGGGATGCTTGCTCTTGAAATTGAGAATTCAGTTGTTGTTGTTGTTATTTTCTTCTTTTGTCTGCACCATGCAGCATGCAGGCATGCAGGATCTTAGTTCCCTGAACAGAGATCAAACCTGTAGCCCCTGCAGTAGAAACACAAGAGTCTTAAGCATTGGACTACCAGCAATGTCCGGAGAATTCAGCTTTTGAAAATTTCACAGACGACCTGTTCTTTCGTGAGTCTTGAGATTTAATAGATACTGGGATGCAATTACTGGCAAAGGTTAACAACAAATACAAAATAAAATGATCAGTGCTCAGGTATGCAACTTAATTGAGGTCATTATTGGAGGCAGAGTATAGTATAAATGGTTAGGGCACAGGCTCTGGAGTCTCACTGCTGAGATCACATCTCGGGTATGCCATTTGTTAGCTATGTGACCTTGGGCAAGTCACCCAACCACTCTGTGCCCCAGTGTCACCCACTATAAATTCAGAATGAGAGCACTTACTTGCAGAATTGCTATGAAAATCAAATGAGTTAGCACACATGAAGTATTTAGTACAAAATGAACACATTATAAATATTGGTAAATAATAATAACTGAAAAAATAATAAACCATGGAGAAAGAGAAGAAAGTTTCAAATATGGACCAAAGTCCTGGAGGATAAAATCTGATTTTTTAAAAAGCAACATTAGTATGTTGATGTTTATCGATGTTTGTAATGAACCACAGCCTTGACTTCTTTGAATTCACAAGAAGAAAATTTATATTAGACATTTACTTTGTAGTCCTGAATGTAATAAAACTGAGCATAAAATGTTTTAAACTTGTTGATAATTCTCATATTAGTCTCATATCTTTTATCTGAATGAGATAATGTACAATTTTACATACCTATTATTGTGCCACATAGACTACAGATGCCCAGTAAATTCATAGATGTTCACGGCCACCCATGCAGAAATGAAATATTTAACCACAAGAATTTCTTGTGCTTAGGAAGCTATTTGCTGACATCTCTTCCTCTGATATTTGGTGAACATGCAAAGTGATTTATGCACAGCAACTTGAAGGAAATGCTCCCATAGTGACTTTCAGAATATTTTGAGAATACTAGTAATACATATTTTAAAAGTGCTTTCTACCGTGAAGTTTTTCAATTTTTGTTTGTTTTATCATGTAAAAGCACATTGGGCAAGCTAATCATCTGGGGAACTCCTTAGTTTATTTCATCAAAAACAGTTAGAGTCTATGGGTATCTATTTTTAATAATAAAGCAGATAAATTATGATATGTATTAATTATGGTTATTAATTTAACTTTTGTTAAAGGAAAGATTCATTGTTATGCTGTCCATGTAGAACAGTCCTTTATTAACTTTTAACTAACATTAAACATTTCCATAGTAGAAAGTTAGTTTGGTTCAGTTACAGCAGTTATTAAAGAAAATTATGCATTTGTTTTGTATTTATATAAAACTAACTAGAGTTGCCCCTTTTGTAATAAAACCAGATATATCAGAGTTCAGATTTGCCAAAGAGATGAACAAAAGGATGACAACTTGTGTTCCAAGTGATTTTTTTATTTTCAAAAGAGTTTCTTTAAATTGTTGCCCTCCTATTACATGTCAGCATTAGTTGCAGATCACTCTTCTCAACAAAATTTAGTGGGCCAAGAAATCTAAACCTTACATGTTAGATGTCACTGCTAATTAGAGTTCAATCATGTATAAAGTTATAATGTAAGTCAATGGGAAAGTATAATTTCCAGACTTAATTTGCACATTACATATATGATGTAAAATGAAGAAGGTTCATACCATGTGCCTTTAAAATCAGATTTGAGGGACAGAATGTTAGGATATACTGAAGAAATTAGAGTTATCGGAGGGAAAATTATGTCAGTGGTTCCATCTCTAGCCGCAATTGGTATTATGTTAACAATTTATGTGAACTTCAATATCCAAATATATTTTTACATGCTTAGATGGTGTTTATATTTTTCAGGCTTAAAGTTTGATGCTGAAGTTTTGTGAAATAATTAATAAATAAGCACTTTTGCTGATTGAATGATGAAAACAAGCCTCTCACCTGACTGATAACTCAGCCATTAAAAAAAATATTTGGGGTAGAAGTTTTATACAAAAGCAATATTTTGTCACTGGTGCATATTGGCTAGGCTGCTTTGACATTCAAATGCATAACAGTTAGAATTAATTTTATAAAAATTGGGAACTAGAACCAAACAACATGATCACATTTAACATTATTGATTATATCTGAAGTAAACTACATAGCAGAGGATTAGAAAAGTTAAAGTTTGCTTTGTCAAGTGATAATTCACTATATTCTATGTGATTGTGAAATTTCTAATTTTTTTAGCTTAATTCCAAGGCTAGCAGAATTCTTCCTACACATCTCAGTTCTTCAAGAAATTTTAATTGGCATACCTAAACAAGGAAAGCAAAACTGTATGTCTGAAAAAGGATATTAAAAACTAGTATTCCTATGTGTTTTGTATAAGTGTAAATAATACCCTATTATCTTTTGAAAACTATATATGTACATATATAGTTACCATAGTCATATATAACATATATGGTTAGAGTTTTTCACCCAAGTCAGAATACATAATCTTAAAATACGATGACCAGCTTGCTTCCATGCACAATCAAATCTGTGAGTATCTAATTTGGGTGCTAAAAATAAAATTTCTACGTACAATACTATCCATGATCCTTTTGTTATCATATTTTCTCAGAGAATGTATTTATTACACATGTCAAGCCTAAAGGTCATTAATAATTATAAGGGCTATTATAAGATCAATTTCATTTGCTAGTAATGTTGAATTACTAGGAAAACAGTACGTTAAAAAATTATGAGATGTGATTCTAATTTTTTCGCAAAGTTGATCACTTATGTGTGTGTGGACTTCAGTAGTTGCAGCACATGGACTCAGTAGTTGCTGCTCCAGGGCCCTAGAGCACAGGCTCTGTAGTTGTGGCACATGGACTTGGTTGCCCCCAGCATGTGGGATTTTCCCAGACCAGGGATCAAACCCATTTCTCTTGCACTGGCTGGCAGATTCTTTACCACTGGGCCACCAGGGAAGCCCCTGAATTTATTATCTGTAGATTTTTTTTACTATGGCCATTCTGCTTGGTGTGAGGTGATATCACATTGTAGTTTTGATTTCTTTTTCTCTACTAGTAATAGAGCATCTCTTCATGTGTCTGTTGGCCATCTGTATATCTTCTTTGGAGAAATGTCTATTTAGGCTTTTTGCTCATTTTGTTGTTTGTTTGTTTGTTTTGTTTTGTTTTTATTGAGCTGTGTGAGCTGTTTGTATATTTTGGAAATAAAGTGTTTGTTGGTTGCATCATTTGCAAATATTTTCTTCCAGTCCATAGATTGTCTTTTTGTTTTGTTTCTGGTTTCCTTTGTTGTGCAAAAGTTTATAAGTCTGATTTCTTTATTTTTGTTTTTATTTATTTTGCTTTGGGAGGCTGACGCAAGAAATATTTCTGTGGTTTATGTCAGAGAATGCTGTGCCTGTGTTCTCTTCTGGGAGCTTTATAGTGTCATGTCTTATATTGAAGTACTTAAGCCATTCTGAGTTTATTTTTGTCTGTGAGGGTATGTTCTAGCTTCATTGAGTTACATGTGGCTGTCCAACTTTCCCAACACCACTGGCTGAAGAGACTGATTTTTCTCTTGTGTTTTCTTGCCTTCGTTGTTGGAGATGAATTGACTATAGGCTTGTCGGTTTATTTCTGAGCTGTCTATTCTGTTCCATTGATCCATATATCCTTTTTTTTTTTTTTTTTGCCAATATCATGCTATTTTGATTACACAGCTTTGTAATATTGTCTCAAGTCTGGGAGGGTTATGTCTCAAATTTTGTTCTTTTTCCTTAGGATTGGGAACATGAAAGATTTCTGGGGAGGGACCTGACCTAAGGACTCTTTTTTCTTTTTTCCTACTTGGTAAAAGTCTTCTGTCACACTGTATATAAAGTACATCCACTCTTCCAGAAAAATTATCAGACTGTACAGTTTGATTTTCTTCAGAGCATTAACCAACATTAATTAGTAACCATCCTCACTTTTATACACATCTTCAGTTCAGTTGCTCAGTTGTGTCCAACTCTTAGCGACGCCATGACCCGCAGCACGGCAGGCCTCCCTGTCCATCACCAACCCCCGGAGTCTACCCAAACCCATGTCCATTGAGTCGGTGATGCCATCCAACTATCTCATCTTCTGTCGTCCCCTTCTCTTCCTGCCCTCAATCCCTCCCAGCATCAGGGTCCTTTCAAATGAGTCAGCTCTTCGCATGAGGTGGCCAAAGTATTGGAGTTTCAGCTTCAGCATCAGTCCTTCCAATGAACGCCCAGGACTGATCTCCTTCAGGATGGACTGGTTGGATCTCATTGCTGTCCAAGGGACTCTCAAGAGCCTTCTCCAACACCACAGTTCAAAAGCATCAATTCTTCGGCGCTCAGCTTTCTTCATGGTCCAACTCTCACATCCATACGTGACCACTGGAAAACCCATAGCCTTGACTAGATAAACCTTTGTTGACAAAGTAATGTCTCTGCTTTTTAACATGCTGTCTAGGTTGGTCATAGCTTTCCTTCCAAGGAGTAAGCGTCTTTTTAATTTTATGGCTGCAATCACCATCTGCAGTGATTTTGGAGCCCCCAAAAATAAAGTCACCCACTGTTTCCACTGTTTCCCCATCTATTTGCCATGAAGTGATGGGACCGGATGCCATGATCTTAGTTTTCTGAACGTTGAGCTTTAAGCCAAGTTTTTCACTCTCCTCTTTCACTTTCATCAAGAGTCTCTTTAGTTCTTCTTCACTTTCTGCCATAAGGGTGGTGTCATCTGCATATCTGAAGTTATTGATATTTCTCCCGGCAATCTTGATTCCAGCTTGTGCTTCCTCCAGCCCAGGGTTTCTCATGACTTACTCTGCATATAATTTAAATAAGCAGGGTGACAATATACAGCCTTGAAGTACTCCTTTTCCTATTTGGAACCAGTCTGTTGTTCCATGTCCAGTTCTAACTGTTGCTTTCTGACCTGCGTACAGGTTTCTCAAGAGGCAGGTCAGTTGGTCTGGTATCGCCATCTCTTTCAGAATTTTCCACAGTTTGTTGTGATCCACACAGTCAAAGGCTTTGGCATAGTCAATAAAGCAGAAGTAGATGTTTTTTGGGAACTCTCTTACTTTTTCGATGGTCCAGTGAATGTTGGTAATTTGATGTCTGGTTCCTCTGCCTTTTCTAAAACCAGCTTCAACATTTGGAAGTTCACGGTTCACGTATTGCTGAAGCCTGGCTTGGACAATGTTGAGCATTACTTTACTAGCATGTGAGATGAGTGTAATTGTGCGGTAGTTTGAGCATTCTTTGGCATTGCCCTTCTTTAGGATTGGAATGAAAACTGACCTTTTCCAGTCGTGTGGCCACTGCTGAGTTTTCCAAATTTGCTGGCATATTGAGTGCAGCACTTTCACAGCATCATCTTTAGGATTTGAAATAGTTCAACTGGAATTCCATCACCTCCACTAGCTTTGTTCGTACATATCTTAACCTGATCTTTTTTTTGATCCCCAATTAACATGTAAATACCATGAAATCAGTAAACATGCCAGTCTTCTTCAGGCACATATGAATTAAGAACAGATGGACATAAAACAAAATCAACAATAAGAACAATAAAAGCAATTTCATATCCTATCAATAAAATACCCCAATACTGCTCTCTAATTCACTGATTCTTTCTTTACCAAGGTCACATCTAAAGTCTATCATGACTGTTAAGGAAGTTTAAAAATGCTATTATTTCAATTATTGGAATTTTATTTTTAGGATTTGTTATTATTGTTATTGTTCTGTGTCCATCTGCTCTTCTTTTGTATTTGACTGTAAAAGAGAGTGAAAAAGTTGGCTTAAAACTCAACATTCAGAAAACTAAGATCATGGCATCTGGTCCCATCATTTCATGGCAAATAGATGGGGAAACAGTGGAAACACAGTGACACAGACTTTATTTTTGGGGGCTCCAAAATCACTGCAGATGCTGATTGCAGCAATGAAATTAAAAGACACTTACTCCTTGGAAGAAAAGTTATGACCAACCTAGATAGCATATTAAAAAGCAGAGACATGACTTTGCCAATAAAGGTCTATCTAGTCAAAGCTACGGGTTTCCCAGTAAGCATGTATGGATGTGACAGTTGGACTATAAAGAAATCTGAGCGCCGAAGAATTGATGCTTTTGAACTGTGGTGTTGGAGAAGACTCTTGAGAGTCCCTTGGACAGCAAGGAGATCCAACCAGCCCATCCTAAAGATCAGTCCTGGGTGTTCATTGGAAGGAGTGATGCTGAAGCTGAAACTCCAATACTTTGGTCACCTGATGCGAAGAACTGACTTTTGAAAAGACCCTGATGCTGGGAAAGATTGAGGGCAGGAGGAGAAGGGAATGACAGAAGATGAGCTAGTTGGATGGCATCAGCGACT
Source organism: Dama dama (assembly GCF_033118175.1). Lineage (NCBI taxonomy): Eukaryota > Metazoa > Chordata > Mammalia > Artiodactyla > Cervidae > Dama > Dama dama. The sequence goes on along the minus strand of NC_083698.1, from coordinate 51,242,599 downwards.
CAATGGACATGGGTTTGAGTAAACTCCGGGAGTTGGTGATTGACAGGGAGGCCTGGTGTGCTGCAGTCCATGGGGTTGCAAAGATTGCTGCACAACTGAGCAACTGAACTGAGCTGAACTGAGCGTTAAGTATCCTGGTTTGACAGCATTTGCACTTTATTTGGAGAAGCAAACAAAAAACTAAGTTAACAAACAAATTTCCATGAACATTCCAAATGATAATTAGTGCTTTGAAGAAAATAAAAGCAGTATAGTGATGGGTAGCATGGGCTTGGAAAAGGGAGTGGACTTTATGTAGAGAGATAGCAGAAAAGTTGTACAAAGCCGAAGATGGAAGCAGAGCCCTCTCAGAGTCTTTAGGGCATATTCTCCCGGTAGAGCTCTCTCTGTCTTTCCCCTCAGGTCTGATTTGCTGCTATTAGAAGGTCAGTTTACTTACCTCCAATACTTCAGGAAGTCTTACTTGTCCATAATGCGTACTCCCATTCTTAGAGGGCTTCCCAGGTGGTTCAGTGGTAAAGAATCCACCTGCCACTGCAGGAGATGTGGGTTCCATCCCTCAGTTGGGAATATGCCCTGGAGACAGATATGACAACACACTTCAGTATTTTTGTCTGGAAAATTCCATGGGCACAGGAATGTGGTGGACTACAGTTCATGGGGTTGCAAAGAGTCTGACATGACTGAGCACACATGTAAGGAAGCAAGCATCCCTCTTGGAGCTACATGAAGTGGAATAAACCAGCCATTTTCAAAGGAGAAAACAATTTTCAGAAAGTCCGCTCACAAGACTGACCACCATTTATGCAGAGAAATTCATTAACTGATGGAGACGATGGTCTCCATGACAGAATAGAAAGCAATTTTATAGTCAAGTTTTACAACTGAAAAACTTTTACTCTCTCTTCCCCCGGAAATAAAAGCTAAATTCAAACCTAAGATACAAGGGCAGTGTTTTCCAAAATATTTTTCTCACACCTAGAGCTCAAGGTATAGTATTAGTTTAAAACACAGATTCCTAGTCCCAAGCCAGACTTAATAGTTCTGGGAATGGAACCTAGGAATCTATATTTTTGTCAGTTATCCACAATGAAACTTTGCAAGTATAAATTTCATAACCACTATCAAATAGTGACTCCTTGTATTTTAAGGTATCTATTATTCAAATTTATTTCCTATGATTTAGATTTTACATAAGCTAAAGTTTAATCATGTAATGAAATGACTATGGTAAACTAACAAAATTACTCAGAAGTTTAAACTGAGTTGAATTATAAAATAGTGGGCCATTCAGTTTTCTTAGTAGAGCTTTCAAAGCTATGAATTAGACAGGGAGGCCTCCAGTCATAAAAATATATATTACTGCCTTCTGATGAATGCAGGATACTTACTAATTCTATTGTGGGACATTTTCATAACATGTTCAAGTTTCATTTTGAGTTGAAAGAATTAAGTATTTGAAGCACCTAATGGCAGATCTAATTCTCAAACAAACCATCTATAATGTAAAACAGAGGATTCAAATCTTCTCCCTTTATGGTGAGATTCTTTTTTTAACTAAGTTCCATTTTCTTAGTGCAAAGTACCGGGTAACCCCCCAAAGAAAACAAAGTGAAATTCCCAAAGTACTGAGTAAAGCCAGGTTCATGACTGCTGTCAGAGTTTGCATTCTAATGGAGCGACACATCATAATCAATAAAAATCACAAATAAACATACAGTTATAAATTGACTTTGTCTACAGTTAATAATCTAAATTTTCTATGAACTCCATCTGACAAAAGCGAATCCAAAGTAATCAGGCCCTTCCATGTGACAATAAAAATTACTACAGGGATTGTCAGCCCCATATTTTGTTTTGACTTAGTTTAATATTTATCTCCTAGAAGTGTCATGTTTCTCTCTCTGTCACATAATTTATCTGTAAGAACATCTGTTGTGTGTGTGTGAGACGTCTGTGAAATGATTAATTTGACGAAAGGTTTTGGAAATAGCTAATAACAGCAATGAGCCTGTAGGGCATGATCACTCAGTGATGTGGTTAGAAATGGTCTTCAGTATTCCTCAAGGATCTCATGGGTTGAGAATTTTATTCTGTTGGAAAGTAAAGCAGTAGTTTTATTTTTGTTCCTGATATTCCAAGACTCGGCTAGCTTTTCCAAAATGGGGAATTTCACCATCCAGTTTAAACCAGGTCTCCTGAAAACAAGGTGGCAGGATCCTGTTGTGGGGTGGAAAGGCCATTGCTTGTGCCTATGAACTTCAGCCACGAGTCTGTGGAATTTCACCTTTAGCAGAAGTGTTAGATCATTTAAATTTTGTAGAAGCAGTGATTTGTGTTTTTATTTTTTTTTAATTAATTTATTTTTTTATTAGTTGGAGGCCAATCACTTCACAACATTTCAGTGGGTTTTGTCATACATTGATATGAATCAGCCATGGATTTACACGTATTCCCCATCCCAATCCCCGCTCCCACCTCCCTCTCCACCGGATTCCTCTGGGTCTTCCCAGTGCACCAGGCCAGAGCACTTGTCTCATGCATCCCACCTGGGCTGGTGATCTGTTTCACCGTGATTTGTGTTTTTAAAAATTACATCCACTTATTATAAAATGTGAAAATTATGAGACTTGGGCTTTCCTGTCTTAATATCTTTGACTCAGAATAAACATGCCAACTAGAGGAAGCAGTTGCACCAGGCGTGATTATGAATTCATGAGTGTGCTAGGGTGATAAGCCATCTCTGAACCAGTCACCTAATGGCAATTTCTATCTTGTTGCACATCTACTCACACTGCTGATACCGTGAGATGCACACTTACCCTGCTTAGCACACACATCCTGAGTGCTAAGTTATGGATATTCAGGAAGAGCACTGGGAGGATACGTGGCATTTCTGTGTCAGCTGAGACAAAAGATTTGACACAGGCCGTCAGTTGGCATTGACTCAGGTGTTCTAGGCTGCCTTCAATAATGTGATGTGATAGCAACAGTAAAAGCTGGGTCGGGGGAGAAATTGGGTTTTACACTCCACAATTAAAAAAAGAGTTTGAACCTGTCAACACGCCTTTCACACTTTCTCATAACCTGCTTCCTAAGTTATGATCCCAGAGGAAAATTGGCTGGAGAGAACTGTTCTGCTGTCCAGTGTTTGTACTGGGGGGCAGGTAGCTAGGGCCTGGCCATTTCTCTGTCTCCCTATTATGTACAGTTCAGCATTTGTATAATTTATTTCTTCATACATATTTCATTATTATTAATCATCATAAATAAGTTGCATCTTTTAATGACATAGAGGTTGAAGAAATAGACTGTGTCAGTGTGTGACAGAGCTGCACAGTCATCATTAAGGGGATTTATTATTTTGGGGAAAAAAGCAAGTAAAAAAGACTCAGCTCAGTAGTCAAAAGTGCAATTTGGGGTTTATTGTGCAAAAACCTAAAGTGGAAACGGTTCTGAAACTGTTTAACATATATGTAATTCAAACAAGCTTCTTTACAAGGCCTTCAGTGCGTTCATGCTAGTACAACAAAGTTCTCTGCCCAAGTTTCTCCTTTCAAGCTTCCTAGTTTAAGCACAACATGAATACCTTGGCCATAGGAACTCAGTGAAGCAGCAAACACTGAGCTCATATCTCTCCTACAAATAGCAGGATTCTGGAAGCCTCCTTTTGCTCCCTTCAGAGGCAGTTAATAGTTTTGAATACACCTGGAGATGATTAATCCTGGGAGCGACCTCCAAGCAGCAGGTCACATTTCACTTTGGTAAGAAACCAATAAAAGAGAATATTTTTTAATGTAGGCAATTTTTATTTTCATATTTTTTGCCTGAAAACTGTTCTACCTTCCTTTGGCAAAGAAATAAAAATTTCCAGGCTAGGGAGCTTCAATGTATCCTATGAATATTACATTTTTACTTCGATTTAACTGTTTCAAACAGGAAAAAAAAAAAAAAGAGCTTGAAAACCCACGTCAGGCAGGGTGGTTTTGTTCTCTGGAGTTTACCTGGAGAGATGGCCACCGCAGAAACGGCCAGTATGCATCAAGAAAGGCACTCTTTTCAAGGCTGCTGTGTGATCACTGACGCATAGTCTCACCAGCTCAGCATGGACTTAGGTACTTTTGATTTCTGGTTTGAGTCATAATTGAAGAATGGACAGAATGTATCATCAACTTGGTAAGGTGACTTCAAACTCTTAAAAATTGGTGCTCTCACTTAAAATTTAAATGCAGATTTCTTACCGCACTGTATAATAGGGTTTACTATAAATCAATGCTCTTAACCCTGGCTGCACATTAGTATCCCTAAGGGAGCTTTTAAAACAGTAGGAATGTCCAGTCCCGCCCAGTATCTGATTTTAATTGATCTGATGTGAGGCTCAGAAATTTTTTTTAAAAGCTTTCTGGATGATTCTAATGTGCAGCCTGAGGTTGAGAACAGCTGCTCTAAAAGCAGAATAAATATGGAAATTATTTTGATCATTTGCCCAAGTATATTTTACGTTTTCTTTTTGATACCTAGGGAGGGCATTCGCTGATATATTACAACATCTTGAATCTTAGTTTAGAGAGTTTTGAGACAATTAATTTTTTGTATTTTTTTCTTATTCTCTCCATTTTTGTGTTTTATTTTCTTTTCCCTGTCTCTCTAGCACACACACACACACACCCTAACATCACCCCACACACAAATAGGCATACACAAGCACTTTGGTGTTATAATTGTTGTTGTTGTTTTACTTTGGAAATGTATAAAATGTGAAAGTACTTTGTATTTCATTCATGTTAACCAAAAATTTATTCTTTGTCTTACTTCGGTCATCCTTTGTTCACCAAGCAAACACTGGTAGAGCATCATGTAATTAAGAAATGGGGGGAAAAATTTCCCAACTCATGACAACAGTAGATGATAATTGACACTTAAAAATATAGTACCATGCATAATATCGATATTTATCTCAGTTCCCAGGAGAAGCAAGGAACTGAGGTAAATGCTTTAAAAATTCACCTAAATTGTCCTATCAGTTATAATGAGCATGAGAACTTTTTTGTTTGAAGTATTTGGGTAATTTCATTTATTTTTGACTAAATTAAATGCACAGAAGTAATATTAGTAATCAAAGAGAAGGTGAAATAATGTCTGATTCATATTAAAGGAGAAAAATAAATCTGGATTCATAGAGAAGGAACGTCCCTTGAAAGTCAAGTCCATTTGCCTTCATTTTAGAAATAAGGAAATTGAGGCTAAGAGAATTTCCAGTTTTTCTCTTATAATTTCTTTGCTTATATTAAGAGCAAGAGCAACTGGCTTCTCTAACAGACAAAAGCAGAGTTTAAAAGTTAGAGAAGTTTATAATTAAGTGATTTATTTTGTTATGAGTCCAAATTAAATGATATCCACATGGCTCTTTCACTTAATCTTGTACCTGTGATGGATTTTAAACTGTAAGGAAAAAGTGAATATAGCCATTCAAAGATGTTAATATCAACAAAATTAGAAGTATTTGAAAATCTCTTACTACTCATGATGTATGAATGTGTTACCATGTAATTATCTAGAGCTCTGTACCTTCAAATAGAGAGAAGGTAAGTGCCTGTGATTAGGCCTCATTATACATACTAAACCTATTACAACACATCTCATCTCAAAATGGGTTTATAGTAATAAATATTCTTATCAAAAAATGTATACGAAAAGTAAATATTTGACTTAAAAACTATAATGGTAAAATAAATTTAATCACAAATATGTTAGATAAATAGGTCCTATCTGCTAGCAAATACTAAAATAAAAACATGAGATGTTTGATATATGATCACACACTGACTTTTTTTCCCTTTCATTAATACTAAATGTTCAAGAGTTTGGTACTGTATTTCACTCTCTAATTGAACATTTTAATGTCCAAATGACAGAAACTTCAAATATATTGTTACCATAGTGAGCATTATTTAAAATATTTTAAACATCATGCATATCCAGGCAGAGACTTTTATTCAACAGCATGAATAAAAGATATACTTTCATTTGCCAGTGAGATTTGGGCAAAGAATATTAAAACTGCGGAAAGACGTTGTTTCTTGGTGCTCTGGAATATAGCTAGAAACACTTAAAAGACCCTAATGAAATGGTCTTCATCTTGGAGATCTAAATAAAATGTCAAAATAAGGTTAAAAGTTCCCCTAGTCTCTGAGACACAAATATTGAAATACTGTGAGAAATTTGATTTAATTGGTGTCTGGCACCTACTCAACTGTGAATTATTTACATGGATCCATGTGAAAATCTGGGTATAGATACAGAACTAAAGACTTTTGAGAGTCCTTAGGAACAAGGTAGAAATGAGATCAGGATTATTTTTTCATTTTGATTTGGAATAGAATCTTGGACCCATTCTGGAATATTACAGGAGCCCAAACAAAGCCTGGAATAAGACTGACTTCTGGGAGAATTTACAGCAGAGTCATCAAGAGACAGGCTTTGGGATCCTGCAGACTTAAATCCTAGTCTGAAACCTAGCTTCTTTACTAGTAACCTTTAAGATATTGGCTAAATTACTTAATCTTTGTAAGCCTTTGTTTTCTCATCTGTTAAACAGTAACATCTATTTTAAAAGGTTATTGTGCAGATAAAATAAGGTCAATCTATATAGAGGGCTTTGCATAGCACCCACCACAATAATAAATGTATAATTCTATCATTCAACATATGCTTCTGTGGATCAGTAGGATGGGCTACACAATTTTTGGCACCCAGCAGAAAATGAAAATGTGGGTTCCTTGTCCAAAAATCAGGGAAATTTCCATTAAAAGTATGAACTATAAAGTATTTTCTTTCTTCACTCTTCTTTCTTTTGATGTGTCATTATTTTTTGTTTTTTGTTTTTGTTTTGTCTTTTTGCAATTGTTTTAATTAATAAAAACTAAAATATTTAATTACCATGAATTTTACTCTTCATTATGTTGTACAGTGTCAATTTTAAATGAAAGTGTAAGAGCATTTAATCCATAGCCAGACTTCCCAAAATTTGCATTTCATGCTAATTAATATTTCATAGCTCATATATGCATATACTCTGCTTTTAATAAAACAGTAGAAATATTGCACAGAACTAATTCAAGTGTTTTTAGTTCACTTTAATATGTGCACATTCTATTAGCACTGTCTCTTTTGTCCTTAGTAAAGGAGGACCAAAGAGAGAAGGAACTGTGTTTTTCCTTATCTTCCCTTTCCTTGTACGTAATTTTCTGTGTTAAGTGATGGACTAGGGAAGTAACATAGGTAATAGGTTGCCTGGACCATTCATGTTTCTTAGAATGCCATTGTTCTTTGCATTTTTGAAGCGAATTCTGGCTTAGATAGAAAGTGTGGTCTCCTGGGGTGGTCAACACCCTATTTACCTTATAAGTAAGTAAATAAGAAATTCACTTAATTGTAATAACTTTGAGTCTTCTTGAATGCCATGTATGTGGATCTGTCAGAATTTTCTGCTCGTGGGACATCACAAACATAATATGAGAATGCGGCAGCAAAGAAGACATATTTTGAGTGAATTTCTTCTACTCACAGCATGCTTCACTGTCCCATTACCCTTTACTTAAAAAGCACAAGTTCAAAGATAAACTTATTATTGTCTAGATGGTGACAGCAGTGTTAACCTAGGCAGAAGGCCAAGTGAAGCTGCACAGGTTATGTACCCATAAAGCCAGCCCTTTGGATCAGGTATTGTTTTATCTGCTGAGAAACCATGCTAACTGTTCAGTCCATGCCATTGTTTCATGGAACTTACTAAGAAATGAATAGATAAGTGAAGAAAATTCAGAAGATGACAGTGTAATTAAGAAAATAAAATAGGGAGAAGCGTTGGCTGAATGTTACAGGTCAGTGATTGGATGGGCCACTTTAGATAGGGTTATTAAGAAAGACTTATCTCCAGAGCTGACATTTGAGCAGATACCTGCATGAATAATCGTGCTATACAAAGATGTGAGGGAAGCAAGTTCCTGGCAGAAGGAAAAACAGGCACTGTGTTTCTAAGTGGAGAATGTGCTTGGTGAATTTCATTGCTGCTCATAGCGCTGTGTCTGGAATGAGCTGGCACCTCGCTACTTAAAGTGTGGTCCCAGGACCAGCACCATCAGCATCACTTTGGAGCTTTTTGCAAATGTAAGAATTACATCCCCCTTTCCAAAATGACTAAACGAAAATCTTCACAGGCAAAATTCTACACTTTTAGCAAGACCTCGGTGGTTTTGTTTGCACGTTAATGTTTGAAAGGGACTTCTCTAAAGGACCAGAATGTGTGAAATCTAATGAGTGAGATGAGCTTGGAGAGGATTTTGGGGGTAGATCTTACAGACTTATCGACCAGAGAAAGGAATTTAACTTTTATTCTAAATGTGAAAAACTATGGAACAATTTTAAAGGAGAGTACTTTTGAGGGCCATGAAGATTTTTTAGGCTTGGGAACCATAGAAAAGGTACAGAAATGCTTAAAAAGAAAAAAGAAAGAGAGATGTGAGACCAGTTTACCACTTTCCAAATTAGGGTTTCTCACTGCTGGAAATGGCATACCATAATATGTGTGCATGCTCAGTCATGTCCAACTCTTTGTAGATCCCATGGACTATAGCCTGCCAGGCTCCACTGTCCATAGAATTTTCCAGCGCAGAATACTGGTGTTGGTTGCCGTTTCCGACTCCAGGGGATCTTCCTGACTCAGGATCAGACCCACGGCTCTTGTGTCTCCTGCGTTGGCAGGTGGATTCTTTACCACCTGTGAAGCCCAGAAGTGGCATAGAACAACCATATACCTCACCCAGGGATTCTGATCCTACACATAGAACAAAGAACAATGGCTCATTGTGTCACTGTATTGTTTTACATTTACATTTCTCTCTTTTCTACTAGCCAAAAATTCTTCCATAGCATAAACCACATTTTGACCTTCTTTTTACCCTAAGGTCCTTGTGTGTGCAATTATGTATTTATTGATTTATGTTGATTGAGAAAGTGTGATGCAAAGATACAGGGAATTTGGATGTTCTTACAGAATATTAGCCTATCAGCTCTCCTTCATTTTCTCATTCTGTGGGTGTATCAACATAAATAATGCAGTAGTAGGAGAAAAATGATGAAATATTTGAACCTGTGACTTTTAGTTGAATAACCAATATATATTTAATTTTTTAAAGCTTTTTTAAAGGAGACTTTTTACAATTCTTTGATACTGTTTTGGAACTAAGCATTTGTTCTCTGAAATGTGTTACAAGGGCCTACGAGGGCAGTATTGAGAGGCCTATACACAAACCATGCAAATGACAAGTAGCTGTCTTCCCTGTCATCCCCTGTCCTTGGACCTGTTTTCAGAACCTCTTGCCATCTTCTTAGACTCTTGGTTCCTAAACTTAGAATCCACCCTTGCCTAGAAAAATTCAAGAGGTTCTCGTGTTGCTACTTCCAACTCTGCCCATGGGAAACTTGACTTCCCCTGCCCAGGAGGAGGGACAGGGTCTCATATGCTATTTTCAGTTGTTTCTACTAGTGATTAAAAGCTGAGTTACAGTCAAAGTTGTAATCCAGTATATAAAACTATATAGGACTATATAAGAATAATTAATTACTATTTTTTTATTTATGAAATATGACAATATTTTGTTTCTCACTGGTTGATTGACATGTTAAACCTCCCTGGCCTCCCTTTTTACCCTATTTGAAAGAGGATTATGACTTTTTTTTAAATTAGTGAATCATAGTTTGATTAGATAGTCTGAATCACATTGTACTATATAAACTTTTATTAAATATAATTTGATTTCACTGCTGACAACATAGAGAACAAAACAAGTTGGCTATCAATTTATTTATTAATGTGTCAGTGCTGGAAGTTCCTTTGATTTTACTTAAAAAATTATACTTTAAAGCTGAATCTCTTTGTCACCCTTTAAAATATTATAACAGGCTTTCTTTTCATTAGTGAAAGTTTTGGTTTGCCAACATGGATTCACCGTGAGCACATAATCATTTTAGTAACCTGTGAGTAAGTGTCAAACATTCTGTGCTGAAACAGGGTGCCAACTGTGATTGGCTTAATGGATGCCTCTTCCTGTTCCAGACATCCATCATCTCTATGGCTGTCTTCACCAAAGGACTTTTCTTCCTTTTTAGCCCAGTCACTAGGTACAATAAACATATTTCTCTTGGAGATTTTATCAGTGTCAGATTATGAACACAAAATCCCTCAGGCAAAAGATAATCTTTCACATGGTTAAGAGGTTTTTTAACATATATATATATATATATATATATATATATATATATATTGCATTGAGTCTTCATTGCTGCATGCGGGTATTCTCTAGTTGCAGTGAGTGGGGGCTTCTCTTGTTGTGGTCCAGGGTACATATGCTTCAGTAGTTGCAGCTTACAGACTCAGTAGTTGTGGCACATGGCCTTAGTTCTCCATGGCATGTGGAAGCTTCCAGGACCAGGGATCAAATCCATGTCCCCTGCATTGACAGGCAGATTCTTATGCACTGTACCACCAGGGAAGTTCAGGAATTTTATTTATTTATTTTGCAATATAAATAGAAGATTGAGATGTCTTGCTATTCTAGCCATCAGAGGTGTACCTTTGCTTTTTGGTGCCAGATTTTTTTAATCTGGCTCCTCAGGACTTTGTATACATCAGATTTTAAACATTACAAAAATAGAAATCATATCTATAAGCAGTAAATTACTAGAAGAAAATAATAAGTATCAGAAGATGCGCCAACCTCACCTAGCTATATATGCCACCAGTGTAAAATCCTGAACTTATGACAATCCTTTGTGTTCCATTTACTTATACAACAGCTTCTCTGAGTACTTTCAAATCTGTCACCATCTCTTGTATGACTTGTAAAGCTACAAAACTTCTACCTTTTACTGAGAAATTTTGCTGCTGAGGTCATTTAACTTCATGCTAGATTCTGGACCACATCTTTTTTCTCCTGGAATGAAAATATAACTGGTTACAGGATGAGTCCTGAATCAAGACGTGCTTGGGTCCTCTGACTTGCAGCCTGGAATCTTACTTTCGTACCTGAACCTCTACAGTGACTGGAATCATTTTCCTTGGGCCCATATTTTTCTGCTAAAGATTCCCTGTGCCCATTTGATCAAGTCAATCCCAGTCCACCCAACTTTCCCCACTCCCTAGCAAATGCTGTCACTTCCGTGAGTGCCCATGCAAGTTTAACAAGAACTGATTCTTAGACTTAGTTCTGTCACTTCAGCTAACAGTACTCATGTCCTTACTGTCTTGTGTGGTTCTAGACTTATCTTTAGTTGAACATTCCCATTTCCTTACATTGAACACTAATCCTTGGCCTCTCTCCCAGGATCAGTTCCCCACCCTCTATCTAAATATATGAATATATCTGGATTTTTTTTGTGGTCAGGCTCTTTTCACATTCATCCTATTGCTTGTGTTTGAACTATGAAGAGGTAGAGGGATTCTGGTCTTCCCTGGTGGCTCAGTGGTAAAGAATTTGTCTGCAATGCAGGAGATATGAGTTCAATCCATGGGTCAGGAAGTTCCCCTGGAGAAGGAAATGGCATCCACTCCAGTATTCTTGCTGGAAAATCCCATGGACCGAGAAACCCTGCAGGCTACAGTCCATGGGGTCACAAGAATTGGACAAGCACTTTTTCTAAATACCAGACACAAAAATAACTGGTGAACATGTTTTTGTGCTTAAAAAATTAATTCCCGGTTTAGATACAAAAAAGATCAAGATAGCTTGTGACCTTAAAACAATAAAGATGATTGGAAATAAAAACACAACAGGAAATAGTGGTTTGGAGCAGAAGTCAGGAACCATAGCTAGTAGACGCAAAAAGAGGATTCTGTGGCATGATGTAATTTATATTGTTTCTGATCCTAAAAGTCACTCTGAAGACTCAGGTAGTTTTCTCTTGTACTGATTAAAAGGAAGGACGCAATGTTAAATCTAAAGAGAGAAAAGATGACTGATATTTAGTGAATATCTATTTGGGCACGACTTCATCTAGGACACTTTTCCATTGCTCAAACACATTCTACCAAGAGATGTCTACAAACCTCAATCCTAGCACTTACTGAAATTATACATTTGTTCCTCTGTGCCCTGCTAAACAATAAGCTCCTTGAATATAGAGATTTCTTGATCATCTTTTCTTATCATTCATTTTTCTGTTCAAATGTTTACCTCCTAGATGGTATTATTTCTGGCTATTGTTTCTAAAGCAGCCATATTACCCAAAGTCACCCACTCATTCAGCTTTATTTTCTTCATAGTGCCTATCACTTACTTGAATTTATATTGAATTAGATCTTGGTTTCCTTGTTTATTTTCTGAATATTTTATTAAAATATAAGCTATGAGAACAGGGAATTTGTCAGCCTGGTTCAAAGATTTAACCTTAGTCTTTAAGACAGTGACTAATATATAGTGTTTGCTCAAAATAAATACTGTCTCAATGATGAATTAATTTTTTATACCTGACTCCACCACAAAGCATAGTTATGTAATAGATACTCGAAATGTTTGTTGAATTAACTGAACTTCCAAAATTATCCTACTGGTGAGGAAACTGTAATGAAGAAAATTAAGTAATTTTCTGAAGGTCACATAGTTAGTAAGTGGAGAATCTAGAACAGGAACCCACGTGTGTGCAGACATTGTGTATCAAGCAATACTGCTTCAGAGATCTGTGAGAATAAAGTCCAGGCATGTGGATTTCTGGTGGTGTAGCTTAATATAGGATGAAGCTTAGAGAATTTTGAGAGATGAATAGTTATTCTCAAATGAGTTTTGTACAATGATAGAATGAAAGCCAATTCATGAGTTACTTCTTTGTATTATTAACTGAAAAAAAAATTCATAGGCTTTACAAACGACATGTGAGTGATACAAAGTTAATATTATGTTGTAAAAGTTGAACTCAAACTATATTTTCTTTCAGTGGTCCAGCTTGCACATGGAAGTGAACCAAGCGAGTACCTTTTACAAGGACTAAATTTTTTTCTTAAAAGGACGCTTGAAATTGCTCCAGTTCTTGAAAATACTGTACTTGATGTAAAATGCTTCATTATACAACACAGAAAAGGAATTTGTCCTAAAAAAATTTAATGACAGATTTTAATAATGGAAGTGAGTTGACCAGAAATGTGTCTACGTGCCCTGTGAAATATTTAATTATTTTGAAAAGTAGTTTATCACTATGGCCAATAATGATGAGTGGGCTGCAAAATGCAGCCAAAGTAGGTGAATGAATTGACCTGGTGAATGAGACTTTTGGTATTTGTTTACCTGAATAATAACATTTACCAAATATACATGGTAATAATTTTTACTAAGCTGCTGCTTCTGACAATAACTAATAACTACTGTCAGCTGCTTCTGAAAGTCTGCTCTTAGTTAGACATAATAAAAAACATACATTATGAGAATGATTCATGAATTCCTGGTGTAGTGGAAATAACATGTGCTATAGAGTCAGTGCAGTTCTAACTGTTGCCTCCTGACCTGCATACAGGTTTCTCAAGAGGGAGGTCAGGTGGTCTGGTGTTCCTATCTCTTTCAGAATTTTCCACAGTTTATTGTGATCCACACAGTCAAAGGCTTTGGCATAGTCAAAAAAACAGAAATGGATGTTTTCTGGAACTCTCTTGCTTTTTTGATGATCTAGCAGATGTTGGCAATTTGATCTCTGGTTCCTCTGCCTTTTCTAAAACCAACTTGAACATCTGGAAGTTCACAGTTCATGTATTGCTGAAGCCTGGCTTGGAGAATTTTGAGCATTACTTTACTAGTGTGTGAGATGAGTGCAATTGTGCAGTACTTTGAGCGTTCTTTGGCATTGCCTTTCTTTGGGACATGGAACAACAGACTGGTTCCAAATAGAAAAAGGAGTACGTCAAGGCTGTATATTGTCACCCTGCTTGTTTAACTTATATGCAGAGTACATCATGAGAAGCGCTGGGCTGGAAGAAGCACAAGCTGGAATCAAGATTGCGGGGAGAAATATCAATAACCTCAGATGTGCAGATGACACCACTCTTATGGCAGAAAGTGAAGAGGAACTAAAAAGCCTCTTGATGAAGTGAAAGAGGAGAGTGAAAAAGTTGGCTTAAAGCTCAACATTCAAAAAACTAAGATCATGGCATCCCATCCCATGAAAAATACTCTAATTCAAAGCTCACTTTAATATTTCCTAAACACTCTTTTGTTTTCTACATATTTTTTAAGTTCCCACAGCTTCTCTGATGCCTGTCATTTAACACTCTTATCTCTCCAATAACAGCAACAATTTGAACCATATATTTTTCTACACTGAGTTCATGTAGTTACTGAATTTGTTTCATTCATGACTGCATGTGTGTGTGCATACTCAATCTCATCAGCCATATCTGACTATTTGGGACCCTGTGGACTGTAGCCCACCAGGCTTTTCTGTCCATGGGATTTTCCAGGCAGGAATACTGGAGTGGGTTGCTATGCCCTCCTCCAGGGGATCTTCCCAACCCAGGGGTTGACTCGTGTCTCCTGCATTGCAGGCAGATTCTTTACCACTGAAGACACCAGGGGAGCCTGGTGTCTGCTAAATGCTGGGGGCAAGTATCCAGTTTCTTATAGGGATTTACATTGTGGTACCTTCCATGTAATAAAATTAAATCAAGGCATTCAGCCTTCAATCCAAAACTGGGCTTCATAGGGTTGCTGGAAGTTTTATTTGAGCTTCTCCTAAGCTACCAATGACTAGAAAACCCTTCCCATCTGCCAAATTCTTCCCAATATCTTGACTCCAAGCTCCATCACTCAAACTTGTTTTTGCTGTATGGTCAAGATAGTCACAGAGAAAATCAGAGAGATTTTTTGGAGTTACAAAGAAGTCCAAGGTTGCTTAATAAATTTTAGCTAGAATTTGTTTCTTCTTCTTCAGTTTTGAAGTAGAACAAGACCAGTCCTGCAAGTCGTGTTCTTCTGTCTGCTGATGAAAGGTTTATAGTGAACACAGAGCTGGAGCACTTCCAACCTTCTTACTGATTTTCAGCTATAGATCCCAGCCCCTATCCACTCTGCTGTATATTTATTCTATGTACTATCTTCCAAAGAGATCAAGTCAAGATCCCTTTATATCAGAGAGTCCTCCCAATACATCCTTACTCAACCTCTGCCATTTCTCAGCATTTAGAGGCCAACATTTTTGCAGCATCTGAATTCCATGAGTAGTTAAGATTTTAAGTCTCTGCTCCTATCCCAGGCCCAGTGTTGCCTGAAATTCTTTGTCTCTGGCAGGAAGTAGCCACTGTGAGTAGTTCCAAAGCCTACTTAGTTGCAGACCACAAGATGGCAGCCATGTTCCGGGCCTTTCACTTCTGCAGAAGAGCTGGGCAGCATCCCTGCACCAGTGTGAGTAGCTCTGATAGTGTGTCTTCTTTCCATCAAAACGATATGCCTATAGATATTGAGTTTAAAATTAATTTTCACTTCACAACTTCATGAGCAAATTTTGAAAGTTGTACATGATGTCATAAAGATCTAATTTTCTTCCTAAAAGAGCCATTCTTTCTTCCTAAAATATCCAAGCATTCTTTCTCCAAAACAGAAATTTCAACATCTGTGTTGTATCACCATGTCTGTCTAATGTTGAAGTTGGATTCTTAAACCCATAACATTTAATGTTTGGACAATGGGCACATTTTCCCCCACAGAATTCCAGCAATAAGGTGGATGATTTCTCTGACTCAAGCCTAGATGGTAATGTTTTAATCTGAGATGTATTTAAGCATATCACTGAAAAGTCAAACTCTTTAAGGGACATCCAAGACATAAGAGCTAGGATCCAATAAGAACCCACCATTTTTTCTCACTTTATTGAGAAATACTTGATATATAATGTTGTATAAGTTTGAGGTATATGACATTATGACTTGGTGTACATATATATTGGAAAATGACAACCCCAACTTGGTTAGTTAACATATCCATCACCTCACATAACTACTTTTTTGTGTGGTTTGAACATTTAAGATCTACTCTCTTAGAAACTTTCAAATATATAATTCATTGTTAACTATAATCACCAAGCTGTACATTGCCTCTCCAGAAATCACTCATCACATAAGTGAAAGTTTGTGACCTTGAACCAACATCATCTCATTTCCCGGAACCACCAGTCCCTAGCAACTACCATTCTACTCTCTGTTTCTCTTAGTTTGGCTGTTTTAAAAATAGATTCCACATGTAATTGAGACCATGCAGTGTTTAGGGTCCCACCATTAATAGAGTTGTATTCAAGGAAGCACAATAACATTTTCAGAAATCCTTTCGTTTGTATTTACCTTGCACCCTATCATCTACTTCCACCACGAAATGTTAATAGTTGACTTAGAAAAAAATGTATATCTATATTCTGAACCCATGTCAAGATTTCATATTACTCTTCAAAGAGCAGGATGATTCCTAACTCCTTTGCCCTTAGAATAAGTTTGAAGTCCTTTGTCCTAAACTCTTCAGTTACCAGATTTATAATCACCTTACTCCTCCTACACAATTTCCCTCCTTTTCCACTCCTCTCTGTGTCTTCAGCTAAGGTACGGGTGGTGTTTATTATTACTCTCAGATAAGGGACAGAGATCTGTTCTTCCTCAGTGCATGGTGGATCCAGAGTATACCTCTTTTCCTGCTCCCTCTCTGGTCAGTGGATGCAGCACGCATGGATGTGGCATGCATGCACACCGCTCAGCTGTGTTGCAGCTCCATGGTGCTGTCCTATCTCCTTTTCATTTATCCTCTTTCATTTCTTTTCTTTTTTTTATGGCTATTTCTCTTTTGAACTTTTTTTTTTTTTTGGTTAATAGTTGCAAAAAGCAATGGAACTAGGTTGGCTTAACATGAAATACTAGGTTATGGAATAATGGTTTCCAAACTCAAGTTCATTATCAGAATCCTAGTGAAAAAGACTACATCTTGGCAGGTCCATTCTCATAGACGAGTAGGTCTGGTGTGAAGTTCGGATACCTGTATTTAAAAAGAAAACATACTCTATGGATGATTCTAGTGGTTGAACCCTGTTTAAAGCCTTTTAGCTTTCAATTCCTAGTACCTAACTCAGGGCCTAGTTAGTAGATGTTAAACCTATATCATTGCACAGTTATTAGTTAATTGATAGTGTAGCAAATAGGACTGATAGTTGGTGACATTTGCCACTATGTTGTAAGAGCAGAAAGTTAAACATTCCTCAAGGAAGTGCTTCCTTACTATGAAAAATTTGGAGAAAATCTGAGTTCATTAGCAATAAACACGTTTACTTACAGCAGAGCTTCTCAGATCTTTTAAGATGCTAGGTGAACTTGGAATCTTCAGGGGTTTTGTATATCATCAAGCTTAGTTGACTCAGCATCCATCCCTTTCAAGTTACTTTTCCTTATTTTATTTTACTTCGGGGAGAATCTTCGTGGACCTGTGTTATGCAGAAGACAGTTTGGAGAACGCTACTCTAAGACTAGGTTGAACATTGACAAGGCTGTCTGCTGGTATACATCTGTGTGGGTTCTTTAGATCAAATCCTTTCTACTTTGACTGCACTTGGAATTACCTGGGGGATTTTTAAAACTCAGGGATGTCTGGGTGTCACCCGAAGCCAACTTAATCAAAATCTCTAGAGGTAAGGCCAAGTACTAGAATTAAAAAAATTCTCAGATGATTCTCGTGCTGATGAGGTTGAAAACCATTGCTTAGAAAACAAAATGCTAGCTATATTCTAAGTTATTGGCTACCAGTAATAGTTAACATTTATTGTTGACTTTGTGCTAAGCATTTTCCTCCTATGTTCTTTAACTAAATCCTCACGGGTTTTTTTTTTATAATGCAGATCCCATTATAATCCCCATTTACAAATGATAAAACTAAGGCATTAGGGAGAAAGAGCAGTTTGCCAAAACATGCAAGCTGTAAGTTAGGGGCTTCGTGTCTAGGCACTGTGATTCCAGAACTTGGGCATCTAACCAGTACTTCACTAAACTCTTCTTTTGACAGACTCTATATGATTAAAACTAATATATTATCTTCACTCACTATACAAAAATTCTAGCAGGAAATAAAATCAACTCTAGTGCTAAGTTCTACCCACAAAATCAAACACTTTAGTATTTTGACCATAGTAATATATTTTTGTTTTTTAATGTACTCCATCAGAGAACTTATGTTAATAATTGCACACATAGAACATAACAAAAGTTGCTCCCCATTGTCCCTCCCACATTTGACAGTGAAGTATGGAATTGATTTGGGCCAAATCTTCATGCGAGTAAAAAGATATTAAGGCCGATTCAGATAGTCAAAATAACTCAGCCCTACTTTCTCTTGGGTCATAAAATTGTATCTGCTGAATTCACATCAACTAAGTATTAAAAAAAAAAATCCCTTAATCTCATTATCATTCCCTATTATTGTCAAACCTCAGTTGAATGGACTCCAAATAATGGAACTTTTAAATAATTGAGGGCATTTTTAAACATTTTATTTCTTTATTGAGAAATAAAGGAAGAATAAGTAATTTGAAATCAGGAGCCTTCAAAAGGTGCATGGCTATTGTTCCTTCTGTTGAAATTCTATTCCAATAATTATCTGCATATTTAAATAGTGTTGGTTTTCTCTTGGAATCCTTTAGAAATCAATACAGAGCTGGCTGGTATGAGCTCAGAACCAGGAAGACAGCTAATCTCCTGTTTGGAATTTGGAACATGCAAACTTGTATTGTTGTTTATTCTTCTTTCTCTCTTAAAAATCCACACTGTTACTTCAATTAGATATTAAGTCCCTGCATTCTGTACATTCCTTCTATTTTGATTCTTAGCTCCTAGCAATAAACACATAAGGATGGTTGGGTTCTGTAGGAGTCCAGAACTAATCTCCTGTGCAACTAGCTTTTACAGCTGTGACAAACAAACAAATTGATATTCTTAAGGAATTTTAAGGTCATGAATCAATAAAAACTACTAAATTATTATTGCCATACGTTTACTATGCAGTATTTACAATCCTATTCTTACTATTTGTTTTGAAATATGTAGGCTATAATGTGGTATCATTCTCTGTGTTTATACTATATTAATGTTACAGGGTATATCCCCTCTCCCCAAATTCATATTTGAAGCCCTAACCTCCAGTATCTCAAGATGTGACCGTATTTGGAAATAAGATCTTTAAAAAGGCATTTAAATTGAAATGAGCTCATTAGGGTGGGTCCTAATCCAATATGACTGGTGTCTTTACAGTCATACTGGAGATTGGGATACTAATAAGCTTAAAGAGAAGGTCATGTAAAGACACAGGGAGAAGACAGCCATCTGCAAACCAGAGTAGACATCTCAGAAGAAATCAAAGCTGCCAACATCTTGGCTTAGGACTTCTGGCTTCCAGAATTGTGAAAAATTTCATTCCTATTGTTTTAGTCTGTGATACTTTAAGACAGGCCTAGCAAACTAATACAATTAATTTAGCTTATTATAGTCCTATGAGCATACTTGGTGTTTCAGGTAAAATAATAATGTGTTACATTTCTTTAGTACTTTTAATATTATTAAGTTTTTCAGCATCCCATATTGTTGTCTCTTTGGGTCTTCATAGCCCCAGGACAGAACATAAAGTAGATCTCTGTTCTAACCCACCTTTCCTGGAATGCAATTTAATCCTAAGTGAACAAAGCAAATGGTGACCTTCTTAATAAATAGGTGTGAGTTTATGTAAAGATGAATTTTTACCTGGGAACTTTTAAAAACTTTCTATTTTAAAATGAAAAAAGAGAAGATTTTTTTCCCAAAATATATACAACAAAATATGGGTATTTAGAAACTAAGTTGAGTGGATTCTACTGTCATCTAAAGCTCAGATGAGCCCTTGGAGGGCTGGGGTGCAGAGTCTGGCCCTCTTGGTAGTGGATGTCAGATCTAGAGACGTGTGTGAACTCCTTGGGTTTTGAACATTAAAGACTAGGATGCTATACAAATAACCCGAAAACTTTTACTGATATCAAACATAGTTTTTTTAATTGGCCTTCAAATATGTTATTGTAAAGGACTTCCACTCTGGATATCAATAAGTACCAATAATTTTAAAGGGTCTAATATTGTTGTGTAATAGACATTTTCTGTATTTAAATATTTCATTTTCCCCCTCTCTGTTATGCAGTGTGTTTTAGTTTAGCCCTTTTCTCCTTTGACAGACTTCACATTTCTAAACTGAGCTCTGTAACTTTATCTCTTTAACTTCATAACCTATAAAATGGGTAGAATAATAAGTCATGCTTTAATTTAATAATAAAATTTTATAATAAGTAAATAATAATGATAACATTAATAATTATGGTTATTAACAATTATGGTTAATAATTAATAAAATTAAATTAAAATGTATTTAATTTAATAAATCAGTATTTAATAATACTGTTTTCAGGTTGCAAAGAATGAAGCACATCAAGTATTTACTAGCTTTCTATTCATATTCTAGGAACTCCAATAATGTAAGTTTTATAACAATAATATCTTTCAATGGATCTCTATGTAACTATTTATGAATTCACATAAAGATAAATTATCTTGCAGATAATTTTCAATTTTCTTGAAGTACATCTTCAAAATATAATTAAAAGACCTTTAGGTAATATAAAGAAATGAGTATTTCAGATAATATAATGAAAGGCTTTTATGTGCAGTATTTTGTGCAAACTTCAGGTATTCTTAACTCCTTTTTCAGTTCAGTTCAGTCACTCAGTCATGTCTGATTCCTTGTGAAATTCCAAAGCAAATAAGAACATACTCTTTCTGTTCCAAGCCTTTGAATCAGTTCAGTTCAGTTGCTCAGTCCGTGTCCGACTCTTTGTGACCCCATGGACTGCAGCACACCAGGCTTCCCTGTCCATCACTAACTCCTGGAGCTTGCTATCACTCCTTCCCATCACATCAGTGATGCCATCCAGCCATCTCATCCTCTGTCATCCCCTTCTCCTCCTGCCTTCAATCTTTCCAGCATCAGGGTCTTTTCCAATGAATCAGTTCTTTGCATCAGGTGGCCAAAGTATTTGAGCTTCAGCATCAGTCCTTCAAATGAATATTCAGGACTGATGTCCTTTCGGATTGACTGGTTTGATCTCTGCTGTCCCAGGGACTCTCAAGAGTCTTCACCAACACCACAGTTCAATTCTTTGGTGTTCAGCCTTCTTTATGGTCCAACTCTCACACCCATACCTGACTACTGGAAAAACCATAGCTTTGACTAGGTGGACCTCTGTCTGCATGGTAATGTCTGTTTTTAACATGCTGTCTAGGTTGGTCATAGCTTTTCTTCCAAGGAGCAAGTGTCTTTTAATTTCAAGGCTGTAGTCTCCATCTGCAGTGATTTGGAGCCCAAGAAAATAAAGTCTCTCACTGTTTCCATTGTTTCCCCATCTATTTCCCATGAAGTGATGGGACTGGATGCAATGATCTTTGTTTTTTGAATGTTGAGTTTTAAGCCAGGTTTTTCCACTATCCTCTTTCACTTTCATCAAGCTGCTCTTTAGTTCCTCTTCACTTTCTGCCATAAGGGTGGTGTCATCTGCATATCTGAGGTTACTGATATTTCTCCCAGCAATCTTGATTTCAGCTTGTTCTTCTCCAGTCCAGCATTTCTCATGATGTACTCTGCATATAAATTAAATAAGCAGGGTGACAATGTACAGCCTTGACATACCCCTTTCCCAGTTTGTAATCAGTCCATTGTTCCATGTCCAGTTCTAACTGTTGCTTCCTGACCTGCATACAGATTTCTCAGGAGGCAGGTCAGGTGGCCTGGTGTTCCCATCTCTTTCAGAAGTTTCCACAGTTTGTTGTGATCCGCACAGTCAAAAGCTTCGGCGTAATCAATAAAGCAGAAGTAGATGTTTTTATGGAATTCTCTTGCTTTTTCTATGATGCAAAGGATGTTGACAATTTGATCTCTGGTTCCTCTGCCTTTTCTAAACCCAGCTTGAACATCTGGAAGCTCTCAGTTCATGTACTGTTGAAGCCCGGCTTAGAGAATTTTGAGCATTACTTTGCTAGCATGTGAGATGAGTGCAATTGTGTGGTCATTTGAACATTCTTTGGCATTGCCTTTCCTTGGGTTTGGAATGAAAGCTGACCTTTGCCAGTCCTGTGGCTACTGCTGAGTTGTCCAAAATAGCTGGCAAATTGAGTGCAACACTTTCACAGCATCATCTTTTAGGAATTGGAATAGCTCAACTGGAATTCCATCACCTCCACTAGCTTTGTTGGTAGTGATGCTTTCTAAGGTCCACCTGACTTTGCAGTCCAGGATGTCTTTTTTCTCAGTTTTCTTTTCTCAGTTATTTGTAAGGCCTCCTCAGAGAACCATTTTGCCTTTTTGCATTTCTGTTTTTGGGGATGGTGTTGATCCCTGTCTCCTGTACAGTGTCATGAAGCTTGATCCATAGTTCTCTGGGCACTGTGTCTATCTGATCTAATCCCTTGAATCTGTTTCTCACTTCCACTGTATAATCATAAGGGATTTGATTTAGGTCATACTTGAATGGTATAGTGGTTTTCCCTGCTTTCTTCAATTTAAATCTGAATTTGGCAATGAGGAATTCATGATCTGAGCCACAGTCAGCTCCTGGTCTTATTTTTGCTGACTGTGAAGAGCTTCTCCATCTTTGGCTGCAAAAAATAGAATCAATCTGATTTTGGCATTGACCATCTAGTGATGTCCATGTGTAGAGTTGTCTCTTGTGTTGTTGGGAGAGGGTGTTTGCTCTGACCAGTGCATTCTCTTGGCAAAACTCTGTTAACCTTTGCCCTGCCTCATTTTGTACTCCAAGGCCAAAGTTGCCTGTTACTCCAGGTAGCTCTTGACTTCCTACCTTTGCATTCCAGTCCCCTGTAATGAAAAGAACATCTTTTTTGTGTTAGTTCTAGAGGTCTTGTAGGTCATTACAGAACCATTCAACTTCAGCTTCTTCGGCATTAGTGGTTGGGGCATAGACTTGGATTACCATAATATTGAATGGTTTGCCTTGGTTTGCCTTTTTATAGGTGTGACATCTGGGTCTCAGTAGGAACAACTATGACCTGTCTGGCAAAATCAGGTGTTAATGAAGCTGAGCTTTGCACAATGGCTATATCATAGCCAATGAGATCTATCTGTGGTACAATTATTGCTAATTGAAAAGTGTGCCACTACACCAAAAGAACTTGAAATGTAGTTGGCGTTGTCAATGGTTGAGAGTCTCTGTGGAGACTGAATTTTTTTTTAAAAAAAGTAGTAGTATTATAATTAGGGAAATTGAAGCTCAAACTCAGGTTTTTGTTTCAATCTAGTGCTGTTTCCACTATGCCATAGTTGGATTTCGGGGATTTTAACTGGCCATTCCTTCTTAAGTTCTAAAACAAATCATGAGATAAAAATCTTGTGCACTGTACTGTTTATTTTATTACCTTTTATTTTTCAATAAATAACAAACTGTAATGATGTACTTGGGGCTCTTAACCTTTCCTGCTTGGGCGTCATATTGGTATTTCAACACCTAATTCTCTCCCACTCCTGAGGTTCTTCTTAAAACACAGGCTTTGTGTTAGCTGCCTCTTTGAGGGACATCACTAGACACTGAGAGAAAGCCTCTGGTAATGATGGGAACTTATTGTTCATTCCTTTATAAAGGATTTTCTCTCTTCCTCTCAGGTTGCATATCAAAACTTGATGGACTTCTTCACTAATGCATCATTTTTTCCTCATAGATACTCTTCAACCCTGTGGTTAAATACAGTTTCTTCTTAATGCTTCAAGCTTAGGGCTCATTTTGAGTTCATCCTTGCCAAGTGGCCACCGCCTCCTGGATCCTGTGTCGTGCCCTCACTCCTAGTTCCGTCTTTCCTTCCTCCTTCATGTTATTTACCTCCTATCCACCCTACAAGTTGGATATTAATTTTATTTTGCTACACTTCATCTTTTTATATACTGAAAACCCTTATGGAACAAATCAAGCAAGCAGCATTGGCTTTTGTATGTAACTGATTTCAGAATACCTGGCTGTTCCAGAGAAAAACCCAGAGATTTTTGTTGTTGTTTGTTTTAATCTAGTTTCGATTCACCCAGCCTAGTTACAGGATAACAACCCTTAGGTTCTATAAGAGGTTCAGCACTGCTTCTGGGCAGTCAATATGCTCATAAAGTGATTAAGTATCCATACAGGAAGTTGTAAGCATGTTTGTCTATGTTAGAATTATTAGGCCACAGAATATTTTGTTGAGGAAAAAGTAGGGAAAAAATAAAGCCTTTCTTATTAGTCATTTGAAAAAGAAGACTAGACAAGGTGTTACAAATTATAGCATGGAAAAAATGCTGGGCTAAAAACTGGATTAACCAGAAGATCGAAGTCTCTCAGTGAAGTCTCTCATTCATAAATCAAATGATTGGATGAAGATTCTGCTTAGAAAAAAAAATCATTCCTTTACATAATATGTTAGTCTCTTACAAAACATTTATTTAAAATATTTCAAATAGTGCCATCCAACTGCCTTCCTTTTCCACTGACCTCCTACCCAGCACCTTTAAATTGGGCAGCAGGAGATGCTATAGTGAACATATTACCTTTATAATTTCACAAGCCTCTCAGCTGGAGTTCAGGATCAATTCTCACACTTTAAAAATTCTTTGGCAGACAGGTTTAAACTACATTAACTGACAAATAACCTGAAGTGTAATTTATGGATCTTTCTTCCATGGGAAACAGTTGCTGGTTTTTAATACAAATTGCCTTCCAGTGCTGTAAAACCTGGGCAATCTTAGCAAAACTAACTGATTCCACAAACAGAAACCAAAAAATAAAACAGAAGAGCAACATCAAAACAGTTGCTAAGTCCGTGTGTTTAATAAGAGACAAATTCTGAACCTAGCTAGTCACTTTACATTTTTCATCCTCAGTCTAATCTTTTTGTATTTTTTAAAATTTCATCAATATTTTTCTGTTACCTCTTCTCAAAAGGTATTATGGTTACTTAATTATTTATTTTTCCTGATTAGAATATTGTTGCTTCAGTAAAAAAAATTTAATGTAATGCATTTAGATGGTGACCTTCTTTGAATTGCACTTGTAAGTTGACCTTTGAACAATGTGGGTTTGAATTTTGCTCATCCACTTACATGTGGAATTTTTTTTTTATAATAAATACTACAGTACTACATAATCCAGGGTTGAATCTGGGGATACAGAACAATAGCTATGGAGAATGACTGTACATTATATTTGGATTTTCAACTGCATAAAGAGTTGGCAGTCCTGCATTGTTTTCATGGTCAACTGGAAAAAATGTCACTTTTTTATCTCATTTATGTGTCAGACTCCATAATGTCTATCCAGATTACCTCATGCATCCAGTCTTTATTTGACATCCATATATAGGTTTTTCCGGTCTTCTCTAGTGGCTCAATCAGTAAAGAGTCTGCCTGTAATGCTGGAGACCTGGGTTCCATCCCTGGGTCAGGAAGAGCCCCTGGAGAAGGAAATGGCAACCCACTTCAGTATTCTTGCCTGGAGAATTCCATGGACAAAGGAGCCTGGTGGACTATAGTCCATGTGCTCACAAAGAGTCAGACAGAACTGATTGACTCACCCTTTTACTTTTCAGGCTTTTCAGAGGATGAACAACAGGTCTAAAACTGCCTTCCATCATCTTTCTCTGTATATAGACCTCTTTCCATGGTCCTGCTTCACTGAATACCAAGGCTTTTTGCCTTCCCTCACTGAGTACATTCAATCCAGTACCTCCTAGAAGGCTAGAAATTCATCTCTTCTTCCCCAGTGCTGTATGGGCTCCTGTGATGTTTAATTTTATGTAAATTTGACTGGGCTAAGGGATCCAGTTAGCATATTAAAAAGCAGACATTACTTTGCCAACAAAGGCCCGTCTAGTCAAGGCTGTGGTTTTTCCAGTGGTCATGTATGCATGTGAGAGTTGGACTGTGAAGAAAGCTGAGCACCGAAAAATTGATGCTTTTGAACTGTGGTGTTGGAGAAGAGTCTTGAGAGTCCCTTGGACTGAATTCAGCGAGATCCAACCGTCCATCCTAAAGGAGATCAGTCCTGGGTGTTCATTGGAAGGACTGATGTTGAAGCTGAAACTCCAATACTTTGGCCACTTGATGCGAAGAGTTGACTCATTGAAAAAGACCCTGATGCTGGGAGGGATTGGGGGCAGGAGGAGAAGGGGACGACAGAGGATGAGATGGTTGGATGGCATCACCAACTCGATGGACATGAGTTTGAGTAAACTCTGGGAGTTGGTGGACAAGGAGGCCTGGCGTGCTGCAGTTCATGGGGTCGCAAAGAGTCGGACATGACTGAGCAACTGAACTGAACTGAAGGGATCCAGTAGCTGGTAAAACATCATTCCTGGGTATCTTTATGAGGATGTCTCTGGAAGAGATTAACATTTGATTCAGTAGACTGAATAGAGATTCACTCTCACCAATGTGGATCAGTATCATCCAATCTGTTGAGGGCCTGAGTAGAATAAAAAAAATGTGAAACAAGGGCAAATTCTTTCTCTCTTCTTCAGCTGGAACATCTATCTTCTCCTGCCCTCAGACATCAAAGCTCCAAAGGCCCAAAGCTTGGGCCTTCAGACTCAGACTTACACTAGTAATCAGCCCAAACCCTCATTTTCTTGGATTCTCAGATGTTTGGACTTGACCTGAATTATTATGCCACCAACTTTCCTGATTTTTCAGCTTACAGGCAGCAGATTGTAGGACTTGTCTCCTCCATAACCTGTGAACTGGTTCCTGTACTTAATCTCATTTTATGTAAATCTTCATATCCTATTGGTTCTGTTTCTCTGGAAAACACTTACTAATGCAGCTCCCAGTCTTGACTGTTCTCCTGGATTTCAATCTTCCATTCTTTTCATTCATTCTCTAAATGGAACTAGAAGGAGTTGATCATATTGGGCCCCCATGTTTAAAACCCTTTGGTGTAGTGGTTGATTTATTTCAGTTCTTTTAGAAGTTTTAAGGTCCTTTCATAGTTACAGGGCTCTTCCAGATTTCCTTTCTTCTTCAGTCTCACCCTTCACCTTCTGATGTCCATTATGTTAGTCTTACCAAGTTATTTTTCGTTTTTATGATGATTTGTA
Organism: Dama dama; assembly: GCF_033118175.1. Lineage (NCBI taxonomy): Eukaryota > Metazoa > Chordata > Mammalia > Artiodactyla > Cervidae > Dama > Dama dama. Next base: position 51,215,403 of record NC_083698.1, on the reverse strand, counting down.
TTCCCTTTGGCTCATTGTTGCTCCTTCTCAGGCAAGAAAGGGCCCTTCCTCTGTCAAGGCTCATTTAAGTGCCCCTGCAAGGTCTAGGATATGACTTTTCCTGTTATACTTATTGCCTCCTTGTATTTTAATTGTTTATTTCTTGTTTATGTCTGATCCTCTAGACTGTAAGCAATCTGTACCCTGTTCATCTGCAATGCACAGCACCCAACATGTTATTCAAGTCCTACATTTTCAATAAAGTTTTATTTCTGACTCTCCAGCTTTCTTTTCATATTTATTCAATGACAATTCATGTTATAGCTTCATTGTTAAATGATTTTAAAAAGTACTAACAGATATATTAAAGATTCAACTACATGTGAAATATAAAATCTACTAGAAGCCTATTCAATTTTGGCAA